>NW_022639561.1:460810-473684 GCF_010583005.1 Odontomachus brunneus
GAAAAAATATTTTATTATAGCGTTTTGGAAAGCCCTCGAGATGTGCTATAAGAATATGCAATGAAAAATGGGATATTCCGTTTAAAAAAATTAATGTGACCTTGACCTGACCTTCGCTACGCAACCCAAGGTCAAACTGATGTGATCAGTAAATACATCTTTTTAAACGCCACAACTTTTGTCTGAAACATTTTTTTGTAAAACTTATATTTTTCCTGATATTCGGGCGTCCCGGTTCTTTCCGAACACCCTGTATATATATATATTTTACGCACATTGTTTATACCTCAAAGAAATATCTATTAGCTGTAAATTGTACATTATTCCATACACATTTTATATATGTATTTTACATGTATTATGGATTTGTGCTTATATACGTATATTATTTAACATTACATTTACATATATTATACATATAGATAACATCTTGAATAGACATAGATGTTCCATAGATTTATAGATTTATTATATACGTCTATGAAATATTTTGTTCTATGTGGACACATGCATACACCATGCGCGACATGCTATGCAGCTCGTGTCTTGCTGACTGAAATATTCCCTGGTACTTTCTAGGCGAGAAAGGTATATAACTGCAAAATTTAGACGACGTTTTTTAATCATAAAATATGGCGATTTCGAACTTTAAGCTACAATATCTCGATTTACAGCGTATGTAGAATAAAAATAAAGGTTTTCTCATGTAATATAAACTCAAACAATTGATTAAATTTACCGAGAACGTCATGGTCTAACTATTATAGTTGAATAAGAAGTTTTGCTTGCACTTAATTTATTGAGCTGCATAAGTATACATAGCCGGTCACGTAGACCGTAAATAATCGTTTTCTGATATTTGTTGTTAATAAATCTATGATGTGATACGTCACTAAAATATGCTTTTAAATTTATTCATCTTATTATTATGATATTTTTTTTGTATATTATAAAAAACTTATATAAATTCTATATACATGTATGCACTCTCTATCAAGAAACGCAGTAGTATCTCGCACATGTACATACTTTGCGCAAGACACTACTGTGTCTCTTGATAGAGAGTGCATACATGTATATAGAATTTATATAAGTTGTTTATGATTTATGAAAAGAGAGAAGCTCAAAAAACTATTATAATAATAAAATGATCATTTAAAGGGATATTTTAGTGAAACATCACATCATAAATTTACTAACATCAAATATCATGGATCTACCAGTTGAAAAGTAGTTCAGATCTGTCGATAGAATATTCATGAAAACAACAATATATAAGTGGAAACATTACATACAGAATAAGTTTAGCGTCAAGTCTAAGTTAACTTTATAATGTCATATACACACACGTGCGCGCCCGTGGACATTCAAGCACGTATACACACATACACACCACACACACACTTTTAAAATATTTCATATCTTTAAAAAAAAAACAATTATACATTATGATATTTACAAATTTAATTTCACTAATATTGTTGCAAAGTTATTTTCTTTTTATTTTAAACGATTTTACATACTGACAATAACATACTGATTGATTAGAGAATAATGCTAGAATTTCTTGAGGAATTTATTTAAAAAGCAAATGGAAAGATTTGTTGAGAAACGAGAATGACTAGTACTCCTATTGAGGGAAACAACTAATCTAAAAATAAGTATTTTACCAAAGTGAAAATACGCGGGTATGTTTGTAAGAAATTATTACGAACATTTATTGTAAAAAATTGTTATGAACATTTATTGTAAAAAATTGTGACGAACATTTATTGTAACATATTTTTACTATTAACCTTTGTGGCTCAGAAAAATCTGTTACAAGTGCAGTTAAAATTAGTATTCTTCTTAGACTTTTCGATGTCGAGTCACTGATTATAATCCTGAAGTTAAAATAGTAAAATTCAAAATATCAGATCCAATATGGCGTACGCAAAAGAACAAATTGATAAAAATACCGAATAGGAAACTTATCTCCTATGATCTTGACCTTAATATATGTTATCATTGATCTTGAGTAACATTCGAAAGGTTTTAGGCATCGATCATTATTTGTTAAACACTTATTTTATAAAATTTTATAAAAATTTTATAAAAAATTTTATAAATGTATCCCCTTTCTCAAAAAAAAGCTAACCTAACCTAACCCATCTTTTACATTTTGTCTTACTAATCTTTTGTATTGCTTCTCTGTATCTTATTAATATTTTGTATTGTTTCTTATTAAGAAACTATATAAAGAAAATGCAAACAATGAATTAGGTTAGTTAGCTTTTTCGAGAGAGGATGCGGAACTCTGTACTATTTATTATATTTCAATGTATATTGTGAAAAAATTGTTTTTTTTTTATATAAATTCTTTTAAAATCCTAAAATCTCTTCGATGATACTGAGAGGCATATCCTTGATAACATATTTTAAGATCAGGGTCAAAGAAGATAGGCCTCTATTCAATATTTTAACAGAAAATATATGGAATGTGTTAGGTTAGATTAGTTCTTTTTAGGGACAAAATGCAGGAGAGGAGCGGAGCCTTTCCCTCACATATATGTGTACTATTTCCTATATTTCAATATATACTGTGTGCAAAAATTACTTTCAATTTATAAAATTTGTTTGTTAATAACTTTCTAACAGACAACAAGTGATGGCTGAAACCTGTTGAAAAATATTCAGAAAAGTGGTCTTCATAATATATATCAAAATCAAGATCATACGAGCTAGGTTCCCTACTCGGTATTTTTACCAAATTTAATCTGTGAAATTAAGTAATACGTCGAAATTATTAAATCTGTATTAAACTTGCAAGGAACCTCACGTAGGTGGTTACCTCCGATGTGGATGAGCTTGATAATATTACAACATATTGAAATATGTTGTAATTTAGACCAAAAGAGGAAACACGTATGTTTTTATACGTGCTCAGGCGGACTTTTAGGGGGCAAAACACCCCTTTGAAAAAAATCGGCTTTTTTCTTTAGGAGCATGTTTCGTCAAAAGTATAAGAGATAGAAAAAAATTTTCTAATCAAAAATTAAATGGTTTTAGGAGTACTTTGCAACGACAAAATAGATATTTGAAAAATGTAATAATTGCCAACATACCCCTACTACTCAACAATTTCTTTTATAATTTAAAAATTTTGTGTCTACAAAAAAAAAGTATATTTTATGCCGAATTCAGCCATATATAATAATATGATTTTCCGACATACGGACTTGTTGAAAAATAAGTGGAAATATCCTCATATAACCGTCATCCGTAGCAGCCTAACCTATTCAATAATATACGCAACAATGTACGCATCGAACTTCCTCATAATAGGCGATTAGTACTGATATGTAGAATATATGATCAAAATATATTTCAATAAATAAGGACGATAATAATATTAATAACAGATATATACACAACAATGTACTCATATATTCACATACATTGTTTACATAAAAGGACACACACACACACACACACATATATATATATATATATTTATATGTATATGTATATATACAGGGTATTTCTTTATCTTCGCCCACGAAGAACATAGCATTATCCCTTACGAAAAATTTAATCAAAAAGTCCTGAACCATTTTTGTCTTTGATGCTTAACGAAGCGGATATTCTTTAATAAATCCCAGCAAATCAGCGCTGTTCATTAAAAGTATACACGTCTATGAGCTGCGCGCCTGGTAGTGTGCGTGAATGCAGCAGCGAAACATTCATGTACATTACCAGGCGTGCAGCTCACAGACATGTATACTTCTAAAGGACCGTGTGGATTTGCTGGAATTTATTAAAGAATATCTGCTTCGTTAAGCATCGAAGACAAAAATAGTTGAGGACTTTTCGATTCAATTTTTTATAAGAAATAACGCTATGTGCTTCGTGGGCGGAGATAAAGAAACACCTTGTGTATATATATATATATATATATATATATATATGTGTGTGTGTGTGTGTGTGTGTGTGTGTGTGTGTGTGTGTGTCCTTTTATATAAACAATGTATGTGAATATAAGAGTACATTGTTGTGTATACTTCTACTATTATTATTATTATCGTCCTTATTTATTGAAATGTATTTTAATTATATATTCTGCATATCAGTACTAATCGCCTATTATTATGAGAAAGTTCGATGAGTACATATTATCGAGTAGGTTAAGCGGCTATGGATGGCATTACGGTTATATGAGAATATTTTCAACAAGTCCGCATGTTGGAAAATCATATTATTATATATTGTTGGATTCGGCATAAAATATACTTTTTTTTGGTAGACATAAAATTTTAAAATTATAAAAAAATTGTTGAGTGCTGGGAGTATGTTGGCAATCATTACATTTTTCAAATATCTATTTTGTTATTGCAAAGTACTCCTAAAACCATTTAATTTTTGTTTACAAATTTTTTTCTATCTTTTATACTTTTAACGAAACATAAAAAACGTATAAAAAAATACGTGTCTCCTCTTTTGGTCTAGATTATAACATATTCAAGCTCATCCAAATCACGCCTACTGGGTTCCTTGTTAGATAGATAGAACATGCTAAACATTGAATAATATGTATATCATTAAAATTAAAAGTATAGCATGCAAATCGGTAAAATTTAAGTAGAAATTTAAAATTAAATAATAGATTTCAGATAAAGACTACAAGAAACTTTTGAACACTTATTTTTAACTACATGTTAAAATCTGCTTTTCTGTATATATTACTGATGGTTGTCGATATCGTTATATAACTTTTATATAGGCAACAGTCTATTTTTTAACAAAACGCGATTTTCTTTTAAAATAAATATAATAAATTAATTGAGCGAGAAACGTTTGACGAGACGTTGCTAGTATGTTAGCTAAAAGTTGAATTTTTTGAAAAGTTTATATAATTATATTTTATCAAAAATATTAAATTTGGAAGTATACTAATTTTTTACATATAGGCTTAACCTCTCTCTCTAAAATAGGCCAAGAAGTCTATAGAACTATTTGTTTTAAAATTATGATTTTTTCCTAATCATACATGTAAGGGAACCCGAGGCGTAATAGGCGTAATAAGTTAAGCAAGTTTTAAACATATAAATGTCCTGAAAATGTCGTAAAAATGACGGTCTAATATTATAAATCAATGATGATATTTTAAGATGACTTAATGACGTTTTAATGACGTCTCTAAACATTAATAATACGTCATTAGGACATTGTACAGAAACGTCATTAAGACGTTACAAGAAAGACGTCTTAAAGACATTATTATTAAGTTATTTGACGTCAATTAACCACTTATGACCAGTTTTTGACATTATTTTGACATGAGTCTACTACTTGGAGTATAAAATTTGCAAAACATAACACATATATTTATAGTATGAAGAGAAAAAAATAATATCTTAAGAACATAACGTACAAACCCCTTATGTTTCGAAGTGTATAAATTTACTGCAGATAAAATAAAAATATTATAGACAATCGATATTTGCACAGATTCTTTACTAAAGTAATAAGAAAAGGTCGTTTAATAATGGAAATGTAACTACGATAATATAAAACAAGATTTTATTATTACTTATCTTATGTAAGTGTATAAAAGAAACTGCAACTCAGTCGCGGAGAACACAGTGAACGTATTAAACAATTTTAGCAACTTGCAGTTAAAAGTAATAAAACAAATTATAACAGCAAGATACATCTAACAGTAATTATTGCATAATATTTTATTACATAGTACTATTTTTGTAAAAAGTTATCAATTATATTCCATTATATCCCGTAGATCTATTATGCTCCAAGTTTCCCTATATGTATACCGGGACCACGAAAGGATTAAAGCTATGTAGATTTTAGTAGTTAGACGTGATTACATATGAATGATTATAAGATTAAACAAGAAATATTTATACAAAAAACAGAGATACAACTCGTGAACTCCGATATTATTATTCGTAAAAAAGTTATAAAGCGGATTATCTATTGTTTTGATAAGATTAATAACTGAGAAAATATATATTCCAAAATAAGATCATTTAAAACTTATTTATTATGCAAATTTTCGAACTTTGATATGAACGGAATATTTCTTGAAAAATATTCAAACATAAATAAACGGTCGGTTGTAACACTAATTTTGCAGCGGCAGTACTATTTTCAAACGGTAGAAATGCGTCGGTGATTTCTGAATAGATTAGTCGTGAATAACAAAGAACGAATTAAAATGGTTATTGAAGCCAATAGTGAAAAAAAATTGTCTCCGCCCTTTGCGTTTCTCCGTAATAGCGGACCGATCGAAATCAGTGAAGCTCGAAATCACGAAATTATAGATGGAAGGTCTCGATATGGTCGACAGACCAAGAGAACGGTCATGCTCCTATTCCTTCCGCGGTTCGATGCTCCAGAGTGGAACGGCGTCTAATCGTGAGCAGTAACCTATCGATTTCCACGGAAACGATATTCGAAGTGTGAAAGTTGTTTTCACATTTGCGCACACGCGCGAAATGTTCTTTTCCCGGCGAATTACCGAACTGGCAGTCGAAAATCCAATGAAACATCGCCTATTTAAGCAATGTCTCCTGAAGTGGGCATTTCGCATTGAATCGGGTGTCGCAGATGTAGAATTTTGTTTATCGTTTTAGTAGGTTCAGCGGTAAGCTTTCACTTCCGCTAATTGCAATCACCGCATGTACATTTACCACTTACCACAATAAACGTGACTTGTTATTTTGATTAAAATATCATAAGCAATTGATGCATTCTGCTATATCAACAAAATAAAGGTCGATAATAGTCGATAATAATAGAGAGTTGTTTAACATAGATGTCGTATGTGTTAATATAAATCTCTCTGTGTCATAATCGACCACTATATACATTGTATGTATGTATGTTCTTCTTTAGTCCTTGTTTTAGTCGGTAAAGAAGTATATCTTTTATTTTTGTTTGTGAACAAGGATGTGTGTTTCTATTGTCTTCAATAGATCCTTTATGTAGTAATATACTTCGCTAACAAAGTGAGTTATTGGTTTGATTTTTACTTTCAGTGATACATAAATTGTTGATGCATAACATGATTGCTCCGCTTGAAATTTTATTTTCTCTCGTACAGCTTTACACGAATGATCTAAAGAATATAAATCGTGATATAAAATGTACGGTATATTCTTCCGTTGAGTTCATCTCCGTTCTGCACGACAAAAAACTTAAAAAAATAAGCTGCTTTCAGAAACCTCAAAAATCCTAAAATAATTTTAATTTAATATTTGTGAAAAAACCCTGAAAAAATCTTGTAATTGTTAAAAAATATATTTAGTTAAGCGCTTCAGAGTATAATATTTGGTACCTAGATAGCACATGGACGTTTTTTATAGACGTCCAGTGGACGTTCAAGTTCGGATATTGGGACGTCCATAAGACATCCGAATAAAGCCCAACAGACGTCCGGTGGACGTTCATAGGATAATCCGTTTTTACTTATTTTGGACGCCCTTGGAATATTCAAAAAAGGACCTACACAGAACATTATTTTTAGTGTCCTTATTCGGTTCAATTTTCTAACAAAAACTATTCGTAAATGTTACAGCATTTATTGATTTTACTTGAAAATTTTAGATAACTTGATTTCAATGTTACATCACATTAAATTCTACTGACACTGGTGGGACTCCAACTTGTATCTGCGAGGCACCTTTCGATTATAAAGCTGTTGCTTTAGACTCGATACCACTTCATCGATATAAACGTCTTACATTTTGTCTATATATGTTGTAATTAACACAGTAATATAATTTTCTGATAATATGATTCAATAAAATAATTTAATTTTAATAAAAATTATATTTTTTGTACTTTTATTGTTAATTTAACCCTTAGCTAATGAGGTAAGATCTACAAAATCCCGCACATTCCATTTCGTTATCTTTAAATTTTTATAATAAGAATTCTTTATTGTTAACAATTATTAAATAAGTCATAAAAGACTATAAACTTTTAATAATTATAAAATAGTACTACTAAAAAAAAAGAACAATCTACTTTATTATATAAGATTTAATTAATTAAATTAATTAAATTTATATATAAACATACAAATCAACGCTTATTATAAGCGATGAGGTATCTGTCTAATGTAACCATAAAACGTAAATAAAATTAGTTAATAATAGTAATTTCTCACATACTCTCAGAGTATTCTAAGTAATAATTCGCGAAATATTTATTATAATAAAGTTCCAAAGAATACTTTAGAATAAATTAGGCTCGGATAATTCTTCAGGAATTCTTCAGATATTCATTTTTCTAATTTTAAGTATTCTTTAAAATAAATTTTCTATGAACTTCTATTCATCTTTATGCTATCTGAGTCAACATTTTCTCATTAACATATTTTTGAACATTATCCTACTAATTGGATAATTGCAACGATGCAATGCTCGTGAGTAAGAAATGGTAGGACAAGTTTTATAAGGTTTATTTTTAAGAGCCAAATGCTTGAGATGCAAGCATATAAGAAATAAATAACAACATGTATAAATAATAATCTGTTGGTTATAGACACTACAATTGATATAAATAAACATTAGATAAAAACCTGTCACATTCTTTGCTCATCGAATAGCTGGTTAAAAACATATTATAGACTTTTAAAATAACGTTATTATCACCTCAAAATTGTTCACGTTTTTTAAACGTCAGTTATTGGTTACATGACGTCTAAGACTGATAATTATCATTTATCGACGTGAAAATGACGCGACGTTGCTGTCTGGAGATAAAATGATATGTAGCGTTGATAGCGCGCATTCTCAACATGCCTGTAGTCGAATTTTATACTTAAGACATTTATATCCAAAATCGGATATCTTATGGACGTTCATTGCATGTCCATGGATGTGCCGACGTAAAATGAACAAAATGGACGTCCATAGAACATCCTATGCTATCTGGGTAATTAATATTAATAATACAGGTCCGCAAAAATAAAGTTGTCTATGCTGGGGATGTGACTGGGCTATCTTAATAATTTTGAATCGCTGAACACGAACATAGTGTCAGAATTGCGCTCAGTTTATCGTGAAATTTGAAAAGTGGCCCGGAAACCTATATTTAACTTATATTAAAGTAATAAGATCACTGATTATAGAAAAGTAGAGGTGTCGGAAAGTTTGTTATTTCAACGCGTTGCCATGCTATGTTGTGGCGCCCTCCGAAATACGTTTATATTAGAAAATCTGAATAATAAATACGTCTTATGAGTGTCTGCTTTTACGTACTCTTTTTTTTTCAAATGACCTATGAAGTGTGAATTTCTCTTGCGCTTTTTTCCTCTTGTTAAAACAAAAACTTTTGTTAGATGTTAAAAAGAGAAAATACAACTACTTTATAGATCATTTAAAGAAAAAAGAGTATGTAAAAGCAGGCGCTCATAAGATATATTTATTACTCAGATTTTCTAATATAAACGCATTTCAAAGGATGCCACGACATAGCACGGCATCACGCTGAAATAACAAACCTACCGACATTTCTACCCAGATAGCCAAATCTGCTGGAGCAAATTTTGCCCAACACTTGACTACAAATTTTGCTGCCAAAATGTCATCAAATTGGACACAATATCTGCTAAATCAAAGGTTGTTGGCAAATTGGCGCCAAATACCGAGCAAGATTTGTGCGGCGCAGTTTGACATCAAATTGGTGCCAAATACCGAACAAAGCTTGGTGAAATCTAACGCCAAATTGACGCCAAATACCGACCAAGGTTTGTGCGGCGCAATTTGGCGCCAAACTTTGCTCGGTATTTGGTGACAATTTGGCGTCAGATTTTGTCACCAAGCTTTGCTAACAAAACCCAAGCATATTGCGGACGCAGATGGCATCGGATTTGCCGTCAAGTTTTGGCCATATTTGGTGTCAATTTGGCGACAATTTGATACCAAATTGTTTGCTGGGTACTTTTCCATGATCAGCGATCTTATTACTTCAAATATGGATTCTCAGGCCATTTTTCAAATTTCACGATAAACTGAAAAGCAATAGCGCAATTTTGACACTATGTTTGTGTTCAACAAATGAAAAGCATAAGAATAATCTAGATGTCGTGATGGTTGATCTTATTACTTCAAATATGGATTTTTTAGTTATTTTTTTGAGTTTACTCAAAACTGATACGTCGAAATTCAATGTTAAAATTAGATTAGTATTCAGCGACCCAAAAAACATAAATATAACCTAGCTATATTCCCAGCCTTCCGCGATATTCGATCTTATTATTTAAAATGTGGTTTTTTGAGCTATTTTTTGAGTTTATTCAAAACTGATACGTCGAAACTCAAAGTTAACATCAGATTTATGTTCAGTGACAAAGAACATTAAGATAGCACAGTCACATCCCCAGCACAGACAACTTTTTTTTGTGGGCCTGTGTAATACATATTATTGTCACATTATGTAATAAATAAACAAAAAGACCATATACTTTGAAAATTATGAAACTATTTAATAATTATCACTACATTATTTAATATTATTTACCCAACCATTTAAATAGTTTAACTAATGAAAAATTTGTTTGACTAATTATTTTGTAATTATTACTAGACGGTTGGAACAACTATTTAAAGCAACTATATATATTATTATGTTTGATACTAATTACCAACTATTATATTAAACCAAATCAAATATATTCAATCAAATATATTTAACTATTACAAGATTTTTTTTAGCATATAAAAGAAAAGTATAATTGAATAATATCTGGTGTATGTATAGAATGATAATGGTCTAACTTTGTCGATACAAAATAGAACAATAACTATTTCTTTTCGTGCCACTCCACATGTGCATTGATCATAGCAATGCTGTGCAACCATCGATCGCGAAACTCGCGAACAGCGCGCATTGTGGAACGAACGGCGTCATTTCAGTTTACAACGTAGCATTGGTCGATATGTCTGTCTAAAAATAAATTTATTGTATCTTTTAATTCGTTTTATATTATCCTCGCATTAATTTTATTTTGGCGTCTTGATAAGAGCGAAGGAAGAACCGAAAGAGAGATGCAAAGAAGAGAAGCATAAAACGAGAATAATTGTCATAATTATTATCGTAAAATATAATCAGATGTGTCAGATGAATTGGGAATTTAATCAAATTAAAAATCTGTCACTTGATATAACTACCGAACTTTTTTACTACAACATGTCGCTCATGTTTGCTACAACTCGGTTCGATCTGATAGTGAAGTTATCGAGTATACGCGAAAACTATAATCCATCGCGCTAGCTCAATGAGTTAATTTTATTGCGTTACCGGTGTTTTCTTGTTTCTTGTGCATTACACAGAATTTTACTGTTTCTATTATTACCGATGAAACTGTAATTATGATAAGGTCCGAGAAATAGATACAGATGCGAAAGATATTAAATAACGACGATATACTAACGAGAAAATCTACTGGATCCTCCGGACGTAGTTTGGCAACTTCGATTAAAGCTTCCGTCAATGTTGGGAGAACGTGTGTCGCGAGATAATGTCGCAGCGGTATTGCCAAGACACAAAGCCTCTCCTCCTCCTCTTGCTTCAACTTCTCCGTCAGCCTCATCTGGAAAAAACAAGATTTTACGATCGCGCGTAACTGTAATTTTATATACGTAGAAAAAAGGAAACAATTATGTAATTGATACGCACACGCACGTATAAGTAGTATGGTATAAGAAACTCTTATCTTTTCTATTAAACACTGCAGTTAATAGCAAGTGCTAGAAATAGTTACATTTGTTATAAAACTCGTCGTACATAACAATGAATACTTGGTGAGGAACGTATATGGAGTTATATTCCGGACAACACATAACGTCCTCAGAATCATTCTGAATATGTCCTAGGACATTGTCAAAATATTCATATATTCACAGGACGTCATATTTAGAACATCCTTAGGATATATTTAGGAGAATACGAGGACGTCTTTAGAAGAACCACAGGATATCACAGGTATTGAGAACGAGCCGTGAACATCCTAAGGACATTTTTCCTAGAACATTTTCAGGATTTCTGTGATACCGTTATAGTAAAGTATCACTGGCTGTGATAAATATAACTGGTATATAATATGTTACATAACAAAAGTCATGTTCACTTTATACTGATGTTATATAACATAATTTATCAATAGGTGCAATTTATTAGATTTATTAGACGCTACAAATGCTTTGAAGTACAGCATATAAACCAATCATGGCTTTTCTTTGGGCGCTTTAAAATGTTTGCAGCGTCTAATCCCAGATAGCACAGAGATGAATAGAAGTTCATAGAGAATTCATTTTTAAAGAATACTTAAAGAATTAGAAAAAAGAATATCTGAAGAATTTCTGATGAATTATTCCGAGCCTAATTCATTCTAAATTATTCCTTGGGACTTCATTATAATGAATATTTCTCGAATCATTATTTGAGATACTTAGAGAATTAGTAAAAAATTATTATTATTAGTTAATTTTATTTACATTTTATGGTTACATTAGACAGATACCTCATTGCTTATAATAAGCAATTGATTGATTTATATATTTATACATAAATTTAATTAATTTAATTAATTTAATTAAATTTTATATGATAAAGTGGAATTTTTTTTCAATTGTACTCTTTTATATTAGGACCTTAACTTAGTTTCCGCCCAAAAAATACTGAGAAAAAGCATTTATTGTAAAAAATTTATTTAAATTATTTCAATGAAAGTATTTTCCATCACTTTCTACAACTTTTTGCCATCTTTCTGGCAACTGGGCGATACCATCTCGATAAAACGATGTTTGTTTCGAAGCAATCCATTCGTCCACCCATTCTCGCACTTCTTCAACATTTCGGAAGCGTG
>NW_022639561.1:477700-485708 GCF_010583005.1 Odontomachus brunneus
AGTGCAAAAGCACATGTCGAAAAAACACTTTATCGCGTTCCATTTTTCACAAAGCAAAAGAAATTGTTGTTTAGGAAAATAATTGTGTATGCTGACTGAATGTTATCGAGAAATGTCGAAATTAATCACAAACTACCTGTTTCGTTAGTAATGACTACTAGAACTGTTTGCATTGCCATCTAACATTTGCGGGCGGAAACTAAGTTAAGGTCCTAATAATTACTCAAAGTTTAGGTTTCTATGATTTTGTCTATTTAATAATAATTAACAATAAAAAAATGTTTACTATAAAAATTTAAAAGTAATAAAATGGAATGTGCGGAATTTTGTAGACATCACATTATTAATTAAATTAACAATAAAAGTACGAAAAAAAATGTAATTTTTATTAAAATTAAATTATTTTATGGAATTATATTACCAAAAAAATTATATTACTGCGTCATTACAACACATATCTAAGTAGGAATCGTTTTCGTTTCGCCAGTACGGAAAAATGGCTCGATACTGGGTCGATACCGAAAAGCGGATATCCGGTTTTAGTACTGGTTCAGTACTGGACCTAATATAAAAAACTGTACTATTGGTACTGGCTCCGTACTAAGGTTAGGTACTGGATAGTCGTACCGTACGTGTACTGCCCTTATAGAAATATCATACTAAGAATCATTGATAATTACTTATTTTCAGTATTAAAAATACTGGATAATAAATAATTATCAATAATTCTTAGTATAATATTTCTATAAGGGTGGGGCGTTACCGAAAAGTGTTTGTCATTTTCGATACTGACTCAGTATTTAAAAAACTGTATTATTAGGCCCTGTACATAGAAGCAGTACTGGATATCCAAGTAAGTATGTCTACAATTTGCTATTAGCGAATATTGGACCAGTATTGTGCCGGTACCGAAAAATAGACGATGCCAATGTCCTTTATGAGAAAACAGAAGAGGTCACTAACGTGAAACTTAGATAGTAAGCTACTTACATAGTAGCTATCTTGATAGTAGCTCAGTGGTAAGAACGCTTGCCTGACAAGCGGAAGACTCGAGTTCGATCGATTCCAGCCGTCACACCGAAGATTTTTTCCTCATATGACTATTAAAAATAGACATGTATAGATACAAATGAGAGTAGTTCGACCATGATCTGTGATCTTTCTTTCCGTACTATATATTATAGTTGTGATATTAACAATTGTACAAATAATAAAAATTATTAGGCATCGATAATGGCCTAGTACTGGGAATAGGTACTTCCCCAGTGCTAAGAATCAATATTTTTTTTTATACTGGTACAGAATTGATTTTCGGTATTGTGACAGTACTGTTTTCCGATACTGGCCCTTTTCTATCATCCCAGTATCACACCAATACTAAACCCGTACTAGCATCTGTTCACAGATGTTTATAACTAGATTGCTAACAAGAGCTTTGAACTTGCGTCGCGTAAGGTTTTCGGTTGCATGCGAGAAAATGGCGGCGGTCTTGTGTGTGTAACGTTGTGTATAACGTGTCACTTGTGTGAGTACTTACAACGTACAATGTGAGTCAGCGTGGCCATTAAATTATTGTAAAACCAAAAATGTCAGCATCTTATTGCATCAAAAAATGTAACAAAAAAATGGTATTGGGCGTTATATTAATATTTGCTCTGCTCATTTTCAACAAAAGGATTTTATGACTAAACGTAGTGAAAATATGTGGCGGTAGCGGCCATTTTCTCGTATGTACCGGAAACTCTATCGGACGCAAACCGTTATATGCTTTTAGATAGCTTGTTAGCAATCTAGTTTAGTATAGACATCTGTGCATCTGATACTATGCCAGTAACGATACTGGGCCATTTTGATGCCAATAATAAATTCCTACTTGGGATTTTATATTAATATAAAAAATGAAAAAATAAATATATGGAAAAAATAAATATATGGAAAAAATTTTATATTCCCTTATAGAAATATCATACTAAGAATCATTGATAATTACTTATTTTCAGTATTAAAAATACTGGATAATAAGTAATTATCAATGATTCTTAGTATGATATTTCTATAAGGGTTAAAGTTTACTTTCTGTAATAATTTATACTTGGGTAATAATAACTTTGAAAATGACCTTGTTTGCAATTTTCATAATCATATTCATAATCAATGCATCAAAATATAATAGTATACTAATCGACAACAAAATCGGAGAGTTTAGTCTTTTGGAACTATACCCAATAGATCTTATTGACATAGTCTATTTTCCTGTAATACGAGAAATATAATTTAATTAAAAAAAATTTATGTGTGAAAAAAACAGAACTATATTACATTTTCTTCTGAAAAGTATGAAAGATCGGTTATATGCGTGGCTGAGTATGATCGAATTACATTTGCATTTGCTAGTAGCTTAATGTTATCGCTAATATATACATTGCGGAGATGAATCTTGCATGCAACAAAGTTCTATGAACTTTAAACGCAACTAATCTCAGTCAGTCGCATAACTTCGCCAAACGCGTACAAGAAACAGATTCATATTGCAAACGATCACTTTGGTACTCGTAAACGACTCGTTTGGTACGCTTAATCCTCGGATCCGCTTACGAGTTGCTAATTCGTATCAAAAAGTAATTTTTAGATGTGAAAAGTTTGTGCTTACGCTGGAGGCATCATGATATGTATTTTATGAATGGTTGATGGAAATATTGACGCAGACCGCCATATGATATTCACCGATATGAAGGTATAAATTTCGCGCGGATACAAAACACGATGTTGACAGAACGATTTTGCGATTAAAAGGAAAGCCATATATTTAAAGAATCACGCCCAATTAAGTGAAAATTTGGTAACTTTTCGCGTGATTAAATAACGCCAATTAAAATGTCTTTATGTTCAACCTTAGTATTGTGATGAAATCAACAATATCAGAAAACAAATAGCACGCAAATCATCGAATGTATAACATTAAAACACTTCAGTATAAAATCTTCTATGTGATATATCGCTTATTGTAACATATTTTACGTTTAATAATTTCTCACACATTACGTATGTTTAAAAGATTTCTTATATAAGATATCTTGGTAAATATGAAATTCAAAAGTCGTCTAAAAGGCGTATTATTTCAAATATTTTTAAAACGTTACCCAAAAAATGCCCTAAGAATGTCTGAAATAAAACGTTTTTAAAACATTTTCAAAAGACATTTTAGAAATGTCTTAAAAATATTTTATTTTAAACGTGTTTAACGCACATTCTCCCTTTGAGTCACGCAATTAAAGAAGAAGATTAAAGAAATAGATTTTCACATCATATATATTATAAGTTTTTGGGATTGCCAAAATCAAATTCGTTATCAGATTTTTAAAATTCAAGATGGATTCCATATAACGACGGAATTTTCTAAAATTATAGAAAATTTAATCTTGAATGTCTCCAAATTTCGAATATTTAGGTTTTAGAATGTACAAATTTAAAAAATAATGTCATAATTAAAAAATGATAAAAATGGCAGGTTTAATAAGGCGGACAAAATGCTCGAAAATTAAATCTATTTGCATGAATGTTTTCAAATTTGGAATAAGAGTAATTAAAGTTATAAGAGTTATTGAATTCAATTTAGACACGATTAATGAAATAGAACCTACACCTTTTTTTACACCATTAATGATATACTTTCCATTAAATATTCAGAATGATTAGTTCTTGACGAATATTGATATACCATTATAGTTGTTCGCTTATTATTACAATTAGGAGATAATTTTTGCCTTTCGATTTCAAACAACAAAGAACTTTTACTTTTAAAATTCATTAAAAATATCAGAGATGTCAGAGGATAAAGTAAATTATGAACTTGAACAGTTCACTCGCAACGATTCTTTGAATATTTTAAACAGATTTATACATAGCAACTTACATAGCGATTCTACTAATAAAGATATACTTCCTGCTTTGCACCGTACAAAAAAAGATAATCCTGACATCCTCTTTAAGAGAGTTGATAAAGTTTGAACAAAACTAAGATAACTATCAATAAATCAGATTATTTAGAAAAAATGAATAACATTTTAAAAGACATTAGCCTTTTAATCATACATCATAGTGAGGAAAAAATCTTTGAATGTTGTGAGATGGCCTAATCAATCTTTTAAAACAATGGAAGAACAAATCCTATATTATCCTATAATCATATAATCCTTATAATCCTTATAATCCTTTCAATTAATTTCACTTATTATCGGCTCAAATGTAAATATCTGATAATATTTAAAGCTTACGGCTTGTCGAAGATGCACATAGCGGGATACCTCTTAAAATTAATAGTTTCCTTAATTAACAGTCCTTTTTATGACTTGGTTGTTTTCCTTCACTACATTATTTTTAAAGGTATTTAGCCGACTTCTTCTATAGTCAAGAATAATTTTGAACTATTTAAAACTTTCAATGACAAGTATGTACTTTCGAAAATCAGTCTAGTTTCATTAGATATAGTTTCTTTTTTATTAACGTACCAACTGATTTGGTTCTTCATAATTTGAGAAAATGGTGGACCAACATTTGTAGATATAATGTTTTATCTTTTGATAAATTCATTTATGCTGTTGAATTTGTATAGAATTCTACATTTTTCATTTTTCACAACGTCATCTGTAAACAACAATTTGGCAGTCCTGGGTTCTCTTCTGTCCTATTATCACAGACATTGTATTAAGAGACTTGGAATCAAGAGTTATCGATAAATTGAGTTTTTGTATGTCTTTTCACTATAGATATGTAGATATATAGATGACATCATGTTAATAGCAAATATATCTTTTTTATCGAAATTTTGATTGTCTTAGATTCCTTCCGTAAAAAATTATAATTTATGAAAATTTGATTGAACAACTAGTTTAACTTTTCAGATATAACACTTACTTTAAAAAATGACCATATCATGACAGATTGATTCCATAAGCCATAATCATTTCTTCTCAGGTAGATATTTTAATTTTTTCTCTTACCATTTTTTATATCATAAGATAGATATAATTATACACTTGGTGAATAGAGTTTTCTCCTTTACCTTCATAAAAATTTGCCTTGTGATTTCGATTTTATTAACCAATGGATATTCAATGGAATTAATATTTAATACCATAAGAGAGATTATTTGTGTCACAAAGATGATGTGATAATGTAGTGTTTGTTTCGCAAAGGTGACAATGTAGTGTACATCCCATGTTAAATAACAAGACAGAGTCAAAGGAAGAGAAAAAATATTTTCCTATCCCGTACGTCAGAGGTGTGTCGAAATATTTGAAACATATAGTTTATCGGACGTGGTATATATTGACTCTTTTTGAGTTAAGAAACTTAACTATATCAAAGTTCATAAGCACAGTTCGTAAGAAGACCATATCCTTTTGTAATGTTGCTTGTAAAAGCTGTCTTGTAAAGACTGCGAAGCCACTTATGTACGACAGAGTGAACGCCAGTTAAAAATTAAAATCGCTGAACATCGTCGAATCCTTCATAATGGGAAATTGTCACTTGTCCACGGATATATGGTGGAATTCGGACATATCTTTGATTGGGACGGCATCGATATTCTAGATTCGTAACTTAGATACAGAAAAAGATTAATCTCTGAAATGTTTTATATCATAAAACAAAGTAATGCAATTAATTTACAGAGCGACACGGAATATTAATAAATAAATAAATAATAAATATACAATTTATGTTAGACAGTATTTATTTGTTGTTGTTGTTAAGTTTTATGACTCATGTTTCGTAATATTTGAGATCCTTCGGGTGGCAAAATACGAGTACATACAGTGATCAATATATGTGGAGATTTAGATCAAATTAATGACATTTGTTAAGTTTTCTTACTGTTAGAATCTACTCCAAATTGATTTTAGATTTTTATTAAATATTACTTTCATTTTATAAATATTTTTTTAACTCTTTTGAGTATTAACAGCTAATAGGTAAAAAATAGTAACTTGGTTTCTATTTTACAAGGAAGAATCAAATATAAAATATTTTTTTTTATTTGATTCATAAAAATACAAACATATAAAATTATTTTTCTACATAATCTCCGAATTTAGAAACAAATTTTTCCCAACGAATAGTAGTTTTTTAATCCCGTTATCGTAAAATAAAGGTAATTGTGAAATCAGCCAATTGCGCACGATCGCTTCAATAGCAACATCGTCGTCAAATCTCTATCCTCTGAATATTTCTGTTAGTGGTCCAAACAAATTATAACCGCAAGGCGATAAGTCCGAACTGTAGGGAGGATATTCCAGTATTCAAAACAAGTCTAGAACAAATCCTCAATTTTTTGTGCAGTTTGGGCAATTGTATGGGACCGGGTATTGTCGTTGAAGCAGGATAACGTCTCTAATGAGGATTGGAAATTCGCGTCTTTTCCGACGACATGCAAGTTTTGTTTTATCCAAAAGTTGGCAGTAGTATGCAGCGTTCACAGTATGACGTTTGGTCATCCTTGAGAAGGCGACTAACAATGCGAATATTCTCCTCTGGTTCTGGGGCAACGTCTGTGACCTTCATTTGCTTCAACTGGTTCTCCTCCTAAAAATTGTTCGTTCCACACGTCCACTTGAGTCTTTTTAAGGATGTCCCCGAATTGTGCCTTAAGCTTTCTCAAAATTTTGACGGTTTTACGCCCTCTGTCGTGAGAAACTTGATAATAACCCGTTGTGTAACGAACGAGAATACATCTGACATCTTACTCTGACATCGTGATATTGACTAAAGGAGCGGTAGTGTCAAATCCCCTACGGGGGAATCTCCTTCAGGCATCCCTACCAATAAAGAAACTCAGAAACTCAGAAACCCCTCTCCGTTCACTTCAAGGCGCGTACAAAAATAATTCCGGTTTATATTTGATTTATCCTCGTATTTTGACTTTCGAATAGAATTTATATAATGCTATGAGTATTTATATAATGGGTTTTTATTTTGGATTTTGGTTTCTTTTATAGCCAGGATGATCTTTATAACTCTCGTTTCCATCATCTAGCAACGATAACTGCAAGATGTAATTTGTATTCGTGTTGGTTCTTGAAGTTCGCTTATATTCCCCACATCTTACATATTTCACGAGCATAATAACAATACGTATTTTTTATTTTTGGCTTTTCTTCAAACAAAGATAACGTAAGTGACACTAATAATGTAACATAATAAATAATATCATGCGTTTTATTATAACGAGAGATATTTTCCGCAAAAGCTAATTCACATAGATAAGAATTCAATGTAGGATAGAAACATTTGCGTTTTACTTCATAATTATAGAATACATTTTTTACTATATTTATGCGTACTTCCTCCGTTCATCCGCCCCCATGCTTGCTGTAATAAGTCCTCTACATTTCCTTTCAGAGTTATAAATTTTTCGATTTCGGTAACATAAGTTATTTGTATGCTTCCATTGATCGTGTGTGCTCAATAAACGAATGTGTAACTTACCATATTATTTTATAATTCTGAAAAAGTTGACTTTTTGATTCTTATTTAATAGACACTTTGCATTTAGTATAATAAGTACTATCTACTCTGTAAGTTTAGAATACCTTTTTTTAACACTCTATAAATATATATACACACACATACACACACACACACACACACACACACACACACACACACACACACACACACACATAGGGTGAGTCATTTTAATCGAACGAAGCAAATATCTCGAAAAATATGGAAGATACGGAAAAATATTTCAAACAAAAGTTGTATGGTTTGGAGGAGGACATAAGATGATGCAATTGGCTTGACCCTGGATAGTCGTTTGAAAGTCACGTAAAGGTCACCTTCAATTTCTTAAATGGAAACCTCCATTTTTCATTGCATATTCTTGTAACTTACCTTGAAAGCTTCCCAAAACACTGTAATAAAATATTTTTTCACTAAGTATCTTTCGAGTTAAAAATCTTCAAAATTACAATATTGTTGCCATTAGCATTGGTACCCAAGGTATTCG
>NW_022639561.1:485718-488619 GCF_010583005.1 Odontomachus brunneus
AGGACATAAGATGATGCAATTGGCTTGACCCTGGATAGTCGTTTGAAAGTCACGTAAAGGTCACCTTCAATTTCTTAAATGGAAACCTCCATTTTTCATTGCATATTCTTGTAACTTACCTTGAAAGCTTCCCAAAACACTGTAATAAAATATTTTTTCACTAAGTATCTTTCGAGTTAAAAATCTTCAAAATTACAATATTGTTGCCATTAGCATTGGTACCCAAGGTATTCGACCGACGGCTGAAAATTTTTGAATGTTGTTCAGGGCCATGATCTTGACAACATTAGTCAAAGTCAAGGCGATTGGAGGCTATTCCTAATATTTTCAAAAATTTTACAATGAAAACAAAAATAATAATTTAAAATCATGGGGTAACATGTGGAGTCCGATTGACTCTAAAGGATCATATGCAGTTCACAATGTTTTGTCGGGACCACAAAGAAGCACACGTGTAAAATCCCATTAATAAATTTCTTTAATAATCATAGCATTGTGATCTTCATATGATCCTTTAGAGTCAATCGGACTCCACATGTTACCCCATGATTTTAAATTATTATTTTTGTTTTTACTGTAAAATTTGAAGAAATGAAAATATTAAGAACAGCCTCCAATCGCCTTAACCTCGACAAATGTTGTCAAGGTCATGGCTTTGAACAACATTCAAAAGGTTTCAGCCGTCGGTCGAACATCTTGGGTACCAATGTTAATGGCAACAATATTGTAACTTTGAAGCCTTTTAACTGGAAAGATACTTAATGAAAAAATATTTTATTACAGAGTTTTGGAAAGCTCTCGAAGTAAGCTACAAGAATGTGCAATGAAAAATGTAGGTTTCCATTTAAGAAATTGAAGGTGACTTCACGTGACTTTCAAACGACTATCCAACGTCAATCTAATTGCACCATGTTATGTCACCCTCTGAACCATACAACTTTTGTTTGAAATATTTTTTTGTATCTTCCATATTTTTCGAGATATTTACCTGGTTCGATTAAAATGACACACCTTGTACACACACACACACACACACACGCGCGCGCGCGCGCGCACACAGGGTGTCCCGTCACTACTACATTACCTCTTAAGAGCGGATTCCTGAAGTAATTTGAAAATAAGAAAATCTTTATACAAAAATGACGAGGCTATAATACTTTTCAAATTATAAAAATTAAAGTTGACCAATTATATTGGCTAAAGTACGTGTTCATGTACGGTATAACACACAATGGTATAGATGCATGCACATAAGGGAGAATTTGCATAAGATATGAAATTAGTTATAAATACCTGAAAGAAATGTCAAATGTGTGACAGCTTACTGATTCTCATAAATGTGTTGTGATATTTTATTGTTATATTATTATATATTAGGACCTTGAATAAGTTCTCGCTGATTTTTCGTGAAAATTAATGCTTTATTTAAAAGAAGTCGTAAAAAACATGTCACTGAAAGTATTGTCCATCGCTAGCCACTATTTTTCCCCATCTTTCTGACAGCATTTGAATTCCACGTCGGAAAAACGACACGTCTTTTGAGGCTATCCAAGAGTCGACACATTTTTTGGCATCTTCATAAGAATGGAAGTGCTGCTCAGCTAGGCTATGTGCCATCGATCAGAACAAGTGATGATCGGAAGGGGCAATGTCTGGTGAATACGACGGGTGGGATAGAACTTCCCATTTAAGCGTTTCCAAGTAGGTTTTCACCGGTTGTGCAACATGCAGCCAAGCGTTGTCATGTTGCAAAATTACTTTGTCGTATCTCTGCTCATATAGCGGCCGTTTTTCCTTCAATGCTCGACTCAAACGCATCAATTGTAGTCGATAGCAATATCTCGTGATGGTTTCGTTTGGTTTGAGCAGCTCATAATAAACTACACCCAGCTGATTCCACCAAATGCAGAGCAGAAGCTTCAAACCATGAATATTCGGTTTTGCTGACGATGTTGATGCATGGCCGGGCCCATGATCTTCTACGCTTAGGGTTATCGTAGTTATTCACTTTTCATCTCCAGTCACAATATGATACAAAAAACCTTTCCTTTTCTGCCGTTGAAGCAGCTGTTCGTGACAAAGACAAGACGTGACAAGACGCCGTTCGACGTTTTTTGGCTTCTACTCGTACGGCACCCAATGTCCTTGCTTTTGAATCATTCCTAATACTTTTAAACGTTTCGAAACTCTTGTGTGATCAACTCCTAATGACTCTGCAAATTCAGCTAGCATCTGATATGAGTCTTCATGAAGTAATGCCTCCAATTCTTCGCCTTCAAACTTTTTCGGTGCGCCAGAGCGTTCTTTATCTTCAACATCAAAATCATTATTTTTGAAGCGTCTAAACCAATCTCTGCATGTTATTTCCGACAGAGCATGGTCGCCGTAAGTCTCAACAAGAATTCTGTGTGCTTCAGCTGCAGATTTTTTTTTAATAAAGTAATGCAGTAAAATTCCTTGCAAATATTCTTTTTTGGCATGAAATTCTACTATTTTCTAAATAACCACATAGATTTTTAATTATTAATTAAAAAAGATTATTGCACGATTTTGCGTGATAATGCACTAACTTCTTTAATTAATAATTAAAAATTTGTGTGATTATTTGCAAAATGGTAGAGGATTTCTTTGTTCAATTTAATTTAAAGTATAAGTAGACGGCAGTCATCGCTACTATTCATATTTACCATATTCTGCATGATTATTCACAAATCTTTTACAATTAATACCTCGATAATTATTGCGAATATCGCAAAACGGTATAGCACTTTTATGTTCATCTCAACCTGTTCTACGTCCCCACAAAATTCCTGGAGGAGAATGTGAGACACCCTATATATATATATATATATATATATATATATATATATATATATATATATATATATATATATATATATA
>NW_022639561.1:488726-493737 GCF_010583005.1 Odontomachus brunneus
AACACGCTCTATTAAATGGTGCTATATTCAACTTCCAGTATTGACCGGAAGTGGGTTGTTTAGACCGGAAGTTTAGTTTTTTAAATGGAATATATATAATACCCTATTTTTTGCAGATTTAAATTCTACGGTGAAAAATACAAAACTTATGTTTGAAACATTTTTTCCGAAAATGTGTCCATCGGCCTTGAAATGACATTGAAAGTTTATCAGCTACCAGACCTCTTATGAACTTTCTAGCCGCAGTGTGATAGTCACATATGATAGTCTTCGTATGATTTGACTTTTTAACATACTCCAAGTACTGAAGTAAGTACTTCTACTTAAGTGTCTTACTTTCAATTCTTCGTGTACTCCAATCACACTCAAAAATATTTAAAAGTGAACTGACTAAGGTTGGAATCGGGACAATAAAATGAACTTTTCAATCAAACATAATTTTATTATTTAACTTTTCGTTATAGTCGGAATTTAGTAACAAACTTAACATTTATTTATGTCGTGCCCGTGTTGCCGGGACACGAAGAAAGAGTTCGAGATCGGTGATGCGGGCGCGGCAGGGTGTGTGGCGGTGGATAAAATGTAGTTAAAGATTTTGACCACGATCTTGTAGTCTTAATTATAAAAAGGTTTATTGAATAGTACACTTGTATGTGTTTTAATTACAACTCCCGTACTTATGAGTTAATATGCGAACCGCGCGTAAGTCACGTATGACGCGTATGTCGCGGCGAGAGACCGAGATGTTAAGCCTGACGCGAGCGGTCTCTCCGCTTTTTTATAGTATTGTTTTAGGCTTGTCGGAGGGGGTGCCTGGCGACAAGAACATTACCATATTTGGTAATGGTTCGATGCGTTTGGAATTGAGGTCCTAAATGCGGAATGTGCAAGGTGGTGCTTATCGCAGCACTTGCACATCCGCTTCCTTGTCGTGGCGCAATCGAAATAATTCTTTGAGAAGTGTTTCGAAAGCGCTGGTACGATTCGCGATTATAACATTTAGTAATAAACTTAACATGTACATAATTTTTATTCAGTTAGTAAATCTTGTCTAGGCTAAATGTTCAATGTGAGCTCCATTATGTAAAAGGCAAGTATCAAATCTTTTTTGGAAGGAGTCGACAGCTCGACGAATTTCGTTTGCATCTAAAGATCGAACAGCTTCTGTCATTCGAAGCATCATGTTTTCTCTCGTAGTTGGGCGTTCACGATAAACTATATCTTTTAGTCTTCCCCACAAATAATAATCTAAAACAGTCAGATCAGGCGATCATGGTGGATAATTAAAGGGACCGTATTTGCCTATCCATTTATTTGGAAACATTCTATTTAGTTGCGCTCGAGCATTTTCGATGTCCTGAGTCTGGCATCCATCTTGCTGGAAAAACATGTCTAAGCACGACTGCAGAGGAACATCGTCTAGCAAAATAGGAAGATCTGTCCGCAGAAAAGCTAAATATGAAGCACCACTGAGATTTTCGTAAAAAAATAAGGCCTTACAATCTAATTATTTATTATGCCGCACCAAACATTAACTTTCCAAATGTGTTGCATATCAACTTTTTCAACCAGTAAGGATTATTATCAGACTAATAACGACAATTATACGTATTCACTTCGGCATTGCTTTTAAGTGTACACTCATCGGAAAATAAAATGTTTTGGTGAAAATTATGCGATTTTTCCCTTATCAAATTACAAAAAGCTACTCTCTGTCTACAATCATTTTCGGTTAACGCTTGATGAAGATGCATTCTATAAGGATGATATTTATTTTTTTTATAAATGCGCGAAATCGTTGTTGTACTTATACTACAATCTTTTTCTCGTCGACGTAAAGAATCATTCGGATTCACAATCGCCGATGCTAAAACATCTGGTACTCTTATATTCCTAATTCTTCGGCAAATCTGTCTTCCTTTATAATCTGGCTATATGATACCTTTATTTCTAATTCGCTTGGCAAGTCGTGAAAAAACATTAAATGAGTGCAGTTCGATCGGGATAACGTTCCCGCCATAATCTTGCTGCTTCACGGTACACATCTCAGCATTCACCCAAAATTAGAAGCATATCATTTGCTTCTTCATTTGAATACATCATAGCTGGAATATTAAGTCTTTAATTAATATTTTAATAATTTACAATGAATTTATTGTTTTTTTGTAAGTAAAACGTCAAAATAGAATTGTACAAAATTATTAATAGAATACATGCTTATGAATTTTAAATATTAATGTATCAATAGAATAAATTTATTGTAACGCTTGCGGAGAGGAGCTAGGGTCTCACTATTTCACAAATTGCAAATTTATTGCAGTACAAACAATATTATTAAGTGCACAACTAAGTTCCCGCTGTTTGTCAATAGATGGCTCCAGCAGTAAGTGCTGGTCGATTTTGACATATCCAAAACGTCATGAACCAAGCTTAGACATATGGTAAACAAACCGCTTTGACACGTTAGTGATTTTGTTTTGGCGTCATATACTTTTGGTTGTGTGAAAATGTCTGATTTTATGCCAAATAATCGTCATTTGCGGGAAGTGTTGATTTTCTTATTTCATTCGAAGAAAATGGCGGCTGAAGCGCATCGAGAGCTCCAAAAAGTTTATGGAGATGCTGCTCTAAGTGCCGTGATTGGTTTCGTCGCTTCAAAGACGGTGATTTTGATGTTGACGACCGTCCGCGTGAAGGAAGGCCAAAAACCTTCGAAGACGCTGAATTGGAGGCATTGCTCGATGAGGATCCGTGCCAAACGCAAGAACAGCTTGCTTCAGCATTAGGAGTTACCCGCCAAGCCATTTCCAAGCGATTGCATGCGTTGGGAATGATTCAAAAGCAAGGAACTTGGGTTCCTTATGATTTGAAGCCAAGGGACGTTGAGCGTCGTTTTTTCGCCTGTGAACAATTGCTCTAGCGGCAAAAAAGGATAGGTTTTCTTCATCGCATCGTGACGGGTGATGAAAAATGGATTCATTACAGCAACCCAAAGAAAAGAAAGTCATGGGAACTACCCGGTCTTGCTTCTACGTCGTCGGCTCGGCCAAATATTCACGCTGCGAAGATTATGCTGTGTATTTGGTGGGACCAGGTCGGTGTTATTTATTATGAGCTGTTGAAACCGAACGAAACCATCACTGGGGAACGGTATCGAATTCAATTGATGCGATTGAGCCGAGCACTGCGCGAAAAACGGCCACAATACGAGCAGAGGCACGAAAAAGTGATTCTACTGCATGACAACGCTCGGCCTCATGTTGCCAAACCCGTTAAAACCTACTTGGAAACGCTCAAATGGGAAGTCCTACCCCACCCGCCATATTCCCCAGATATTGCGCCGTCCGATTATTACTTATTCCGTTCGATGGCACATGGTCTGGCTGATCAGCAGTTCCGCTCATATGAAGACATCAAAAAATGGCTTGATTCGTGGATAGCCTCACAAGACGAACGCTTTTACCGTAACGGTATTCGAGCTCTGCCAGAAAGATGGGAAAAAGTTGTAACTAGCGATGGGCAATACTTTGAATGATTCATTTGTAACCATTTTTCACAATAAAGTTGCATTTTCATAAAAAAAACAACGAGAACTTAGTTGCGCACCTAATATAAATTTGAGCGGGATTACCGAAAGGAAAGAGTGGCAATGTGTCGCTAAATAGACTCTTCGATATCCACTATTTAGAGGACATTGTTACGTTAGAGATTATTGTTAGATTGTTGGAGAACATTAAAGGTGTGAGATATAAACATGAGCACGCAACACGTCGCGGCCAAACACAGACGTAAGACGCGCAAGCACAGGCAGCTTTCTTGATGTTTATATTTCGCCGGAAATCTCAGTGATGCTTCATATTTAGCTTTTCTGCGGACAAATTTTCCTATTTTGCTAAAAGAATACCTTGCAGAAGTGAATACATATAATTGTTGTTATTGGTCTGATAATAATCCTTACTGGTTGAGAAAAGTTGATATGCAACACATTTGGAAAGTTAATATTTGGTGCGGCATAATAAATGATCAGATTGTAAGGCCTTATTTTTTTACGAAAATCTTAGTGGTGCTTCATATTTAGCTTTTCTGCGGACAGATCTTCCTATTTTGCTAGAGGATGTTCCTCTGCAGTCGTGCTTAGAAATATTTTTCCAGCAAGATGGATGCCAAGCTAAGGACATCGAAAATGCTGGAGCGCAACTAAATAGAATGTTTCCAAATAAATGGATAGGCAAATACGGTCCCTTTAATTATCCACCATGATCGCTTGATCTGACTGTTTTAGATTATTATTTGTGGGGAAGACTAAAAGATATAGTTTATCGTGAACGCCCAACTACGAGAGAAAACATGATGCTTCGAATGACAGAAGCTGTTCGATCTTTAGATGCAAACGAAATTCGTCGAGCTGTCGACTCTTTCCAAAAAAGATTTGATACTTGCCTTTTACATAATGGAGCTCACATTGAACATTTAGCCTAGACAAGATTTACTAACTGAATAAAAATTATGTACATGTTAAGTTTATTACTAAATAAATGTTAAGTTTGTTACTAAATTCCGACTATAACGAAAAGTTAAATAATAAAATTATGTTTGATTGAAAAGTTCATTTTATTGTCCCGATTCCAACCTTAGTCAGTTCACTTTTAAATATTTTTGAGTGTGATTGGAGTACACGAAGAATTGAAAGTAAGACACTTAAGTAGAAGTACTTACTTCAGTACTTGGAGTATGTTAAAAAGTCAAATCATACGAAGACGACTATCACACTGCGGAAGTTCATAAGAGGTCTGGTAACTGATAAACTTTCAATGTCATTTCAAGGCCGATGGACACATTTTCGGAAAAAATGTTTCAAACATAAGTTTCGTATTTTTCACCGTAGAATTTGAATCTGCAAAAAAATAGGGTATTATATATATTCCATTTAAAAAACTAAACTTCCGGTCTAAACAACCCACTTCCGGTCAATACTGGAAGTTGAATATAGCACCATTTAATAGAGCGTGTT
>NW_022639561.1:495963-496246 GCF_010583005.1 Odontomachus brunneus
ATGCCAGTCAATTATTGATAATGGAGGCGACTGGACAACTTATTAATAATAAAGCATCGCAGTCTATATCATGCATAATGTGTACAAATTTTTTCATTTTATGTATTATCCTAAGTTTTTGAGTTTTGCCGTACACGCTCTTATCAAACATACTGTATACATATAATCTTTTAAAATATTAAATTATATATATACACATATACATACATACATACATACATACATATATATATATATATATATATATATATATATATATATATATATATATATATATATATAT
>NW_022639561.1:496303-498182 GCF_010583005.1 Odontomachus brunneus
ATATATATATATATATATATATATATATATATATATATATATATATATATATATATATAAACAGGAGAGGAGCTCCGCTTCTCTTCTAGATTTTCTACTTAAAAAAATTAATTTAACCTAACCCATCCTATACACTTTTGGTAAAAATATTGAGTAGAGGTCCGATTCGTATAATTTTGCTCTTAACTTATATTATGAAGGATATATCCCTCAATATGGTCAAGGTCAAGGCCTTGGGTTTAGGGGTCCTCTAAACAGTAGTTTTATCTTAAAATTAAACGTATTAAGTTTTATTTTAAATAGTGATGTGAGTTTTAATGGACAAAATTATAATGTTTTATATCAGAGCTCGGTACACGTTTCATGTTTCGATCAATTTTCGGCTGGCTTCGTCTAACATTATTCTTCTTATCTCATCGTCCCTCGCGCAGCTTATAATAGCTTTCCACTATTAAAAATATATGTTTACAAATCAATCTAAGTCTCAAGCAACTCAAACTGCGCGTCGAGCGATGCGGTAAAAGAAATAGTGCTATGCGGAGTAAGTCGAAAATCAGTTGAAATATATGATGCGTACCGAACTCTGTTCTATATATAATATATAATATATAATATATATAATATATAATATATATAAAATAGTAGATTCTATATATAGAAGGCCATGATTATTGAAACTTTTTCTATTATCTAGGCAACGATATTGGAAATAGATCGTTGACATGTATTAGGAAAGCAGAGAAAGTCGGGATTACATACAACGGAAAGATACGAATTATTACGGACCATAATTTCTCGGTTTTCCAAGTTTTTCCAGACATTGATAGACCGTAGGGAACATATCTGGGCAAACATCAGTTTCTACAGAAATCACAAGTGTGTAGATTTCCATTTCATTAAATAATTGTAACGGCGTGTTGTCATCCGTATTTCTTTCCCTAGAACATTATGCACATACTTTGAATGTATTTCCTAGAGCATTATGCATATATTTTGAATGTATGTAAAGTACACACTCACACACATATGCACATGTGCATAGATTATATAATTTTTATATTAATTTAAGTTTCCGCATTTTTCAGCAAAGGGTGACACTTATTTGCATTACGTGTTTGTACAGCTCAATCTATTTGTTTGGTGAATATTAACTATTCAAAGTGTAATTGTTTTGACAGTAATCTATTTTAAGGGATAGTTGCTAAAATTGTACTAATTCTATCTCGTATCTTTATTATTATTGAATAACCACATTTAATAGTAAAAATGAGAAATAATCTCAGCAAACGCAAAATATAACTTATACTATATAGAAGTAAGACGTAATATAACTGTTACTTATATTATATGTTACTTTTTATTTAATTTTTCAATTTATTTTTATTTATTAAATTTTTTATTTAATATTAAGGTTTCTTAATTTTCTTTTTTGGTGTTCATTTTTATAACGAAGTTTTTTTAAATTTTTATAAGCAGATTTTTTAATTGATGGTAATTACTTTTGTTAATAACAATCACTTGCAACCAAAATATTAGTTATAGTAATGTGAATGAATATATTTTAGCAAATAATCCATCTGGAATAGCAAGATACCCTTTTATATTATTACACCTACTAGATCGCATTTTTTATATAAAATAATTGCACTTTTTGGAATATATTTTTACAACATATTTTTGACTGATATTTGCTTGACAATTTGTAACCTTTGTGTGTGCGTACAATTATATTAACCGTAATTATATTAATTATATTTGCTAGGAAATGAGTAATTTATAACTATATAAGGTGTTCCATTTTAAAAGATGCATCCTGATAATTCCTCAGTTAAGCATATTCAGCAAAAATGTTTCAGATAAAAGTTATATGGTTCGATGG
>NW_022639561.1:498192-499455 GCF_010583005.1 Odontomachus brunneus
AAATATATCAATATATCAACATCTTAGAGGCATCTTAAAAATAAAATCTAATAATTTTTTAACACGTCTGAAAAATTTTAAGAAGTCTTTTAGATATCATATTGTTGTGTAAGTTGGATGTATTATGGCTATCTATTGTATACTTTTTTACACTTTTATACTGCAATTAATTAAAATATAGATGTAAATACAGATATAAAATTATATTACGTATTTACATATAAATATATGTAAATACAGAGATACAGATGACAAATAGAAATAATCAGTAAATTCGCTTGTTGTGCGCGAATTAGTAATTTGCTTACACTAATAATTTCTTTACTGTCTTAGAAGCAAAAACATTTTTACTAGGTGACTAGTTCATTAACTTTTCGCAATGGATTATTCAATCAAAATATACAGAATGCTCAAAAGTAATTGACAGTTGTAAAAGAAGTGAATAGAGGGGAACAAAATAAAGAAAAAGTCATATATCATTTTGTAGAATAGTCATTGATTAAATTGTTTGAATTAATGAGCACACCGAAGGCAATAAATGGGACGTGAGGGAAAAGTAAAATAAAAAAGTAAATTACCTCTTTTAGATATACGTAGCAACGATGATGATCAACCGATAGCGATGACAGGCAGTGAACGTTGTCTAATAAGTCCGTATCCTCAAAATCTATTGTTCTTTCGCGGGTAGGAAAATAACGCGCTATCATTTCCTCATTACCTAGCTTAGTGCGTTTTTTATAGTAATTTCCTCAGTAGGCCTAATACATTTACATTGTTTAATGCAAGAATACAACTGTTCGAAATCTCCTGTTCCGTCCTTGCTCTCATGTGCAGAGTTCAGCTCTTCGTATATTATTGTGCGTTGTACCATGTCCGTAATAGCGTAATGATAGAAGAAAACAGGGAACTATTATTGCGGCTTTCTCTATTCTCTTTTTTTACTATATTAGTTACTTCTGAGCCTTCATCCTGTATATACCGCATATATATATATATATATATATATATATATATATATATATATATATATACAGGGTGTTCGGAAAGTACCGGGACGCCCGAATATCAGGAAAAATATAAGTTTTACAAAAAAATGTTTCAGACAAAAGTTGTGACGTTTAAAAAGATGTATTTACTGATCACATCAGTTTGACCTTGGGTTGCGTAGCGAAGGTCAGGTCAAGGTCACATTAATTTTTTTAAATGGAACACCCCATTTTTCATTGCATATTCTTATAGCACATCTCGAGAGCTTTCCAAAAC
>NW_022639561.1:501520-508499 GCF_010583005.1 Odontomachus brunneus
ATATATATATATATATATATATATATATATATATATATATATATATATATATATATATAAACAGGAGAGGAGCTCCGCTTCTCTTCTAGATTTTCTACTTAAAAAAATTAATTTAACCTAACCCATCCTATACACTTTTGGTAAAAATATTGAGTAGAGGTCCGATTCGTATAATTTTGCTCTTAACTTATATTATGAAGGATATATCCCTCAATATGGTCAAGGTCAAGGCCTTGGGTTTAGGGGTCCTCTAAACAGTAGTTTTATCTTAAAATTAAACGTATTAAGTTTTATTTTAAATAGTGATGTGAGTTTTAATGGACAAAATTATAATGTTTTATATCAGAGCTCGGTACACGTTTCATGTTTCGATCAATTTTCGGCTGGCTTCGTCTAACATTATTCTTCTTATCTCATCGTCCCTCGCGCAGCTTATAATAGCTTTCCACTATTAAAAATATATGTTTACAAATCAATCTAAGTCTCAAGCAACTCAAACTGCGCGTCGAGCGATGCGGTAAAAGAAATAGTGCTATGCGGAGTAAGTCGAAAATCAGTTGAAATATATGATGCGTACCGAACTCTGTTCTATATATAATATATAATATATAATATATATAATATATAATATATATAAAATAGTAGATTCTATATATAGAAGGCCATGATTATTGAAACTTTTTCTATTATCTAGGCAACGATATTGGAAATAGATCGTTGACATGTATTAGGAAAGCAGAGAAAGTCGGGATTACATACAACGGAAAGATACGAATTATTACGGACCATAATTTCTCGGTTTTCCAAGTTTTTCCAGACATTGATAGACCGTAGGGAACATATCTGGGCAAACATCAGTTTCTACAGAAATCACAAGTGTGTAGATTTCCATTTCATTAAATAATTGTAACGGCGTGTTGTCATCCGTATTTCTTTCCCTAGAACATTATGCACATACTTTGAATGTATTTCCTAGAGCATTATGCATATATTTTGAATGTATGTAAAGTACACACTCACACACATATGCACATGTGCATAGATTATATAATTTTTATATTAATTTAAGTTTCCGCATTTTTCAGCAAAGGGTGACACTTATTTGCATTACGTGTTTGTACAGCTCAATCTATTTGTTTGGTGAATATTAACTATTCAAAGTGTAATTGTTTTGACAGTAATCTATTTTAAGGGATAGTTGCTAAAATTGTACTAATTCTATCTCGTATCTTTATTATTATTGAATAACCACATTTAATAGTAAAAATGAGAAATAATCTCAGCAAACGCAAAATATAACTTATACTATATAGAAGTAAGACGTAATATAACTGTTACTTATATTATATGTTACTTTTTATTTAATTTTTCAATTTATTTTTATTTATTAAATTTTTTATTTAATATTAAGGTTTCTTAATTTTCTTTTTTGGTGTTCATTTTTATAACGAAGTTTTTTTAAATTTTTATAAGCAGATTTTTTAATTGATGGTAATTACTTTTGTTAATAACAATCACTTGCAACCAAAATATTAGTTATAGTAATGTGAATGAATATATTTTAGCAAATAATCCATCTGGAATAGCAAGATACCCTTTTATATTATTACACCTACTAGATCGCATTTTTTATATAAAATAATTGCACTTTTTGGAATATATTTTTACAACATATTTTTGACTGATATTTGCTTGACAATTTGTAACCTTTGTGTGTGCGTACAATTATATTAACCGTAATTATATTAATTATATTTGCTAGGAAATGAGTAATTTATAACTATATAAGGTGTTCCATTTTAAAAGATGCATCCTGATAATTCCTCAGTTAAGCATATTCAGCAAAAATGTTTCAGATAAAAGTTATATGGTTCGATGGAGGACATAAGAGGGTACCATTGTTTTGACCTTATCTGGCGCCGCTAAAGTCAAGTCGAAGTCAACTTTGCTTATTTAAATAAAAATATATATTTTTTATTACGGAATTTTATTCTATTTAAAGAAACAAACAACTTTTGTTTAAAAATATTTTTTATACGACCTCTATTTTCTAAGATATTTACGGAAATATCTACAAAATTATTGGTTGCAATAATTTTTTACTTGAATTCTATCAACTTTACGAAAAATAGCAAGAGACAAAAATTTTCTATTTTCTTCTCATAGAACTCAGTAAAGTTTTTCAGGATTTTTTAATTAACTTTTTAGTACTGCATTTTCTTGCATTTTCTTGAAGTACTAAAAAGTTAATTAAAAAATTCTTGGAGCTCTATGAGAAGAAAATAAACAATTTTTATCTTTTGCTATTTTCCGGTAAAGTTGATAGAATTCGAGTAAAAAATTATTGAAACCAATAATTTTGTAGATATTTCCGTAAATATCTTAGAAAATAGAGGTTGTATAAAAAATTTTTTCAAACAAAAGTTATTTGTTTCTTTACATAGAATAAAATTCCGTAATAGAAATATATGTTTCTATTTGAAAAAGCAAAGTTGACTTAGACCTGTCGTTCACGACGCCACGCAAGGTCAAACCAAATACCTCCTTATGTCCTCCATCGAACCATATAACTTGCGACGTTTTTTGTTTTATTATCAATAGTGGCGGAGTCGTCTGTCCGCCTCGTCGGCAAACTACCGCGGTCCCCGGATCGCGTTTCGGACCCGCTAATTTCAGTTGGGCGCCAGGTGCGGTATTTGCCCCCCTTTCCCTTCGCTGTTTCTTCGCCCCGGCACAGGAAGTAAGGTGGAGAGAGTGGAGTTTGATGGAGATTTTAATTTTGTCTTGACACCGTTTATCACCAAGAAACTTTTATTTAAACTCGTGCTGACGGTAGCAGTTTGCGATAGTGCTACGGTAGCGGTACGACAATTGGTATAAATTGACGAGGAACGAGAAGAGAGAAAAGAAAAAAAAAAACGGTAAAGAAGAACACACAAACAAAAATAAACTATTTCTAAAGATCAACTGGGCTCACTAATCAAAAAAAAAACGAACGCTCCTTCTACACGATTCCTGCCAGTTCTGTTGTCCTCAGGCACCCCCGCGTGACTCCCGGCCGGGGCGCCCCTTCCTGCACGACGAAGAGTTGTCCGACCGCTCCTCCTCCCTGCACCGCCGGCACTCCCGCCACGTCGTGCCCTTGGCCCCACATCGGTAACAAAACTCGTCCCATCGTGGGTGTGGACATCCTGAATAGCGGTGTCCCTTGCTCCCGCAGTTCCAACAGGCTTCTGCTCTGTGGCGGGACGTCGAACAAGCGGGGCCTCGCGGTGGCTCCTTGTGGGAGGGTTCCCGAGAGTTCCCCTGAGTCGTGGCCGGGCTCCGAGGGGTTTGCTCACGGCCGCGTTGGTCTCTGGCGGCGACCATTAGGTCGTCCCACAGGTCCCAGAAGCCCTCCGTCTGGGTTCCCGCCTGAGGTCTGCCTCCTCTGTCTGGGTGGACGCGTCGACCATCGGAGGGATCTCTCTGACCACCGCGCCACGGGTGGTCGTGGTTTCCTCGAGATGGCTCTGCCACAGGTCGTGGGCTCCCTCCCAGAATCCAGGATGCTCCCGGATGATGTTCAAAAAGACCGCCTTGTAGCGCCAGCGAAACCGGGTCCAACGTCGCTCGGTCTCTGTTTCAGACATCCCTTCCATGTGTGTGCTCACTGCGTCAAGAACAATTTTTCGCCTGATTGTAGTGCACGGTTGCCTCTTCGGCTTTCCCGCCACCCGGTATGTCCCATCTCCTCACACGAAACTCCATTGCATGGACACCAAATATCGAGATTGGTCGACACCAGGTATTGCAGCCTCGAGACATCAGACAAACGATACTCACCCCGTCACAAAACGAGAGCGAAATTTGTCGACACCAACGTCCTGGTAGGTTACGATACCAAACATTTCATACGATAACGATACACACGATCGGGAATTGCCTGACGCGAAATGACACCACGACACACAACAAATTATAACCCAACAACAACGGATTTCCGACACCAATTATTTATAAACTTTGACAGGAAATATTGTTTCAACACCAAATATTACCTCTTTCAACACCAAATTCTACTATAGCGACACTAACGGTACGATAAATTCTTGCCACCAACTAATTCGAGTTCTTCTCGTCACCCAGTATATCGTTCTTACCACTGGGCTGACGATGTGCCACCAATAACTAAACAAACGAGTCGACATCAAAACACAGCACTATTCTGCTGTCGGCTCCACGTAAGGCTTGATATCCTTTACGTGGACCTTGCCGATCGCGCTACCGTCTAATCGTGCGAGCTCACACACGACCGCCGACCTCATTTTCGTTATCTTGAATAGCCCGTGGAATTTTGGGGCCAATTTGGCGGCCGTGTTCTGAGCTGCCGACGACAGAACATGCTGTCGCTTTAAGACTAACTCACCCACTCGATACTTCACAGAGCGTCTCCTCAAATTATAATACTTTGCTTGCTTTTGGTGCGCTGATTCGAGATTGTCGGTAACCCACACCTGTAAGCCCTCGAGCCTTTTCAGGCGTTCCGACCATCGCGACGGATCTTGTGGTTCGATAACGATATCTCCTCGTTGTTCTTCTCGTAGCGATCGTGACGGCGTAAGTTCCCGGCCGAGATTTAGAAAGGCAGGCGAGGTTCCGAGCGAAGAGTGTTTCGCGGTATTATAAGCGAAACGAAAATCCGATATATGCGCATCCCATTCCCTGTGATCACGGTCGAGAAACGCTACGATCATGGTTTTTAGAACTCGATTTACCCTCTCGACCGGATTCGCTTGCGGATGGTATGGCGGAACGGTAGTGTGATGTATGTTGTTTTCCTTCGCGAAGTCCTCGATTGTCTTGTTGACAAATTCGGTACCGTTGTCTGTCAGAAGGACTTTTGGTGTGCCCCATCGCGATAATACGAGATCTTCGAGAGCTGCTCGGATGAGCTTTCCGTTCGCGCTCCGCAAGGCACGGAACTCGACCCACTTCGTAAAAAGATCCGAAATCACTAAAAGATACGAGTATCCGGCCTTGCTGCGCGGCAACGGGCCCATTATATCAGCAGCCACCATGATCCATGGTGTCTCGTTTACTCGGCGCCCCATTAGGCCTGCTGGGGTCTGCTGGTCCACCTTCGTCCTCTGACAGACGTCACATTTTCTCAAATATTCGACTACGCCCCGATACATTTTTGGCCAATAGTAAGCTACTGCGAGACGATGGTAGGTTTTCTCGATACCTAAATGACCGGCTTGCGTATGGTCGTGGGATTTCTCGAACGCTACCTTACGTAGTTCCCGCGGCAATATCCACTTCCATCTATCAAGATCCTCCACTAAATCGGAAATGATTTTGGTCGGACGTAAAAAATATAAACGATCTTTGATAATACGCCACGTCGGAAAACGCTTCGAGTCGCTCGATACCTCGCGAAACCGTTTCCGGTACGACTCGTCGGTCGTATCGTTAATAATCGCATCTACGTTTCGTTCGTCCCCAGTCGTTACGGCCGCTAACGGGGTCTCGGAAACGTCCTCATACATACGGGACAGTGCATCGGGAATGTGATGTAGAGCTCCCTTTCGATGCACTATCTCATAGTCATATTCGAGCAATTCTAAGGCCCAGCGTGCGAGACGCCCCGTGGGATTACTCAGGTTGTGCAACCATCTCAAACTGGGTGTATATCAGTTGGACACGGGGGAATTGGACACAGTCCAATCACAAGTCGCTGTTCCAAGGGACCCTACAAATGTCTCTAATCACACGGTGCTGTGATTGGCTGTGTCCAAATGCACTGTGTCCAAGTGCACCGCTCCCTCTCAAACTACTGTGATCGGTAATCACAGTAAATCGATATCCTTCCAGATAGGGTCGATATTTTTTTATGGCCCATACTACAGCCAGACATTCAAGTTCTGTCGTGCTGTACTTTTTTCCGCGTCCGTGAGGCCTCGGCTGGCGTAAGCTATGACGCGCTCGACGTCGTTAATTGTCTGCGTCAGCACAGCCCCCAGACCCACGGTACTAGCATCTGTTTGTAAGACGAACGGTATTTCAAAGTTTGGGCACGACAGAACCGGCGCAGTGGTCAAATCTTTTCGTATCTTTTCGAAAGCGTTATTCTGGTCCTTTTGCCACTCCCATCGCTTGCCTTTCCGCAGCAAGCGCGTGAGTGGTTCACTAATCGTCGAAATTCGGTAAAAATCTTCTATACCACGATGCCATACCTAAGAAGCGGCGGAGTTGCTTAAGGTTGGCAGGCGCCGGGTATTCGAGAAGCGGCTGAACCTTCTCGCTATCTACCTTTAACCCTTCGCGATGCACTAAAAATCCTAAATATTTGACCTCCGAACGGCAGAACTCACACTTGTCGGTATTTACGGTAAGACCCGCGGAATTAATTTTTTCAAAGACGCGCGATAACCATTTCAGGTGTTCTTGAAACGTTGAGGTCACTACCACGATATCGTCTAAATAAACGAATGCGTGGGGCTCTATTTCCGGACCGATCAGCCGATCTAATAGTCTTTGAAATGTAGCTGGAGCCCCCGATAACCCGTATGGCATACGCGTAAAGTAGTAGTGACCTTTACCCGGTACCGAGAAGGCGGTAATTTCGCGGCTTTCTTTCGCGAGCGAGATCTGGAAGTACGCTTGACTCAGATCAATAGTCGATATATAACGGGCGGCACGTAACTTATCTAATATGCCCGTCATGTTCGGTAACGGGTACGCGTCTTTCTTCGATATGTTATTGACTTTCCGAAAGTCGATACAAAAGCGGTATTTGCCATTCGGTTTCTTAACCATTACTATTGGATTTGACCACTCGCTTGCTGATGGTTCTATAATTCCGGTTGCCAACATTTTATCCACCTCCCCACGAATCGCTTCCTGAGCCTTAGGTGACACTAAATAACAACGCTGCCTAATCGGCGCGTGAGTCCCGACGTCGATACGATGTTCTGTGAGCGACGTTACACCGGGA
>NW_022639561.1:508509-510295 GCF_010583005.1 Odontomachus brunneus
AACGGGCGGCACGTAACTTATCTAATATGCCCGTCATGTTCGGTAACGGGTACGCGTCTTTCTTCGATATGTTATTGACTTTCCGAAAGTCGATACAAAAGCGGTATTTGCTATTCGGTTTCTTCACCATTACTATTGGATTTGACCACTCGCTTGCCGATGGTTCTATAATTCCGGTTGCCAACATTTTATCCACCTCCCCACGAATCGCTTCCTGAACCTTAGGCGACACTAAATAACAACGCTGCCTAATCGGCGCGTGAGTCCCGACGTCGATACGATGTTCTGTGAGCGACGTTACACCGGGACTCTCGGCAGCGGGCGGTATAGCCTGTTCTAAAAATTTTTCTAAGTCCTGACTTTCGGTACGCGACAACTCCGAGACCCCGCAACAGATTTTCTCTTGTCTGCGCTCGTTATAAAAGGGATGACGGATCAAAGCGTCACTCGCGAACGACCATTCGCTCCTCGAAAAATCAACAATCATTCCAAACTGAGCGAGGAAGTCTATACCGAGAATAATCGGTACAGCGAGATTCGGTAATAGCCCGACGGTAAGAGAGTGTGCTCGTCCCTGCAATTCGATAATTAATTCCGCCGACCCGCACAGCGACACCAAAGATCCATCCGCTAAGCGGATTCGAGAATCTTCGCCGCGCGTAATCGGTAGCCCTTATTCTCTGACTAGAGCTCGATACCCTCATCACCAAAAATGGTTCTATGCGAACCGATATCGAGCAGTCCGAGAAGACAATTTCCGTTAACGAAAAATTCGAGATATTGCAGGGACGCACCCCCACCCACCTGACGCGCTCCAAATGATCCGTCTATCTCCTTTGTGGGATCTCGGGATCGGGAGAAGGCGCAGAGACCCTGTCTACTGCCTTCTTCCCCCGTTTCCCGAACACCGAGGACACGTCCGCACCGTTTGTTGTGCCTTACCACAACGATAGCAATGTACGCGCGGGGCTTCGCCGCAATCGCGCGCGAAATGACCCGTCGCGTCGCAGTTCCAGCATTTTGCTGAACTGCTTCGCGAAACCGGTCACGAGGTAGGCGCCTCGGCGGTTTCCCGCGAGGCCCCGGCTCTCGCCCCCGCATCCCCCGTTTGGGCGGCCGGCTGTTGGGTCGCCCTTACGTGAGTCTGCTGGATCGCCCTCACCGGACGACGCGTCGCCTCAGCGGTGCGCGGACGCTCCCCCCACTAAAGATTTCCGATCCCCTGGATCGGAAATCCGATACATATTCGGCCGTCATGGTCGTCGATGGCCTCGCGGAATGAGGTGGCGGCCGATACGCTAAGTCGGGACACACGGAACGCTCTGGTGGTGGCGGCGCACGATACTGACTCGCGGCGATATAGCTCCGTTCCACTCTCGTCGCGAGTCTCTCTAGCGCGTCAAAATTCGCGAAATCGTCTCGATGCACTGAAATTTGTAGTCGTGGTAACATATTTCTGTGTGCGTAGTTGAGCTGTTCGACCTCACTCCACGTTGGACTAAGGCGACCGAACAGCCCCAACATGCACGTAAGATAGTCCGCGACCGGCTCGTGCTCACCCTGCGTCCGACGCATGATCTCATCGCGTAGCGCGAATTGGAAATCCGGATCTCCAAATCTCCCTCGAAACGCGCTCGCGAACTCTCCCCACCTTTCCCATCGCGATCTCTTGGTGCGAAACCATTGCAAGGCGATACCGGTAAGAAATAAAGGTAAACATTTTAGCAAATCTTCGTCGCGGATGGGCACAAGCTCGCGGCCCTCCTCGATTCTAATGAGGAAGGTT
>NW_022639561.1:510305-514419 GCF_010583005.1 Odontomachus brunneus
TTTCCCATCGCGAACTCTTGGTGCGAAACCATTGCAATGCGATACCGGTAAGAAAGAAAGGTAAGCATTTTAGTAAATCTTCGTCGCGGATGGGCACAAGCTCGCGGCCCTCCTCGATTCTAATGAGGAAGGTTTCTACATCGTTACCACGTGCTCCCGAAAAGTTTATATTCCAGCGACGCATGGTGTTGTATGCATCGCTGGCTGATAAATAACGCGCACCGATAAAGGTTTCGTGCTCGCGCGAGGGTGGTTGAAACGCGGTCGACGGTATAAAAGCAGGCGGTATCTCCTGCGGAGGCCACGACGGGCGCGAGGACCTGTAGTTTAGCGACGGCAGGGGGGCGTTAGAAGGTGGTTGAACGATACTAGGCGACGGGACACGAGAAGGCGGTCTCAAAACATGTCTGTTTTTTACGGTAATGACCCCACCACACGGGGGTCCGATAACGTTTGGTCCAGTTTGACTGGACCCGGTATTTCCCGTCCTTCTGCCCGTACGCCCTCGTCCACAAAACTCTTCTCGTCTAAGGATGTAAAATCGCGTCCTCCACCGGCGAGGGTGGAGGAGGATCCCGACGTCCCGCACGCTCATATCGCGCGATCCGACTCCTAAGAGCCTGAAAAGTCCCTGTGGCGACTAGACCTCGCGCGATCGCCTCGTCCTGGAGTTGTTCCAGCGACAATTCCCGCACCCACGCATCAACATCGCCAGTCTCCGGCATCGCGATCTAACCGACTCACGAGACACGCCAAACGAAAATTAGTTCCGACACTAAATATTGCTATAAATCGTTTCGCCGCGCACCACCACACGTGAAAGCTTCTTTCTCGTCGCGAGACACCCGATACGTCGCGTCGCTGTCGAACCAACGCGAGAAGCGGCGCAAAAACTGACGCGACTCGTCTCGTCACAACACTCGCGTTCCCGGTACAGTCCGCACAATTATTTCGGTCGCATGCGATATTGAAATTTGGGAGACGCACTGCTGTAAAGGGGTATCACTCCGGAAAAGATAATTAATTAATGGCACAACGAACAAAATTGGTGGAGAGGGACCGATATAGTATCTCCAATCACTCAATAAAATTATCACAATTACCTTAAATTAGATGTCACCACAAAATACAACAAAAACAAACAAAAAAAAAATTATCCGCTCGACACTATCAGGAAACGTTCTTCACAATAAATCTCTTCAACGTTAGCGAATCGGCGACACGAAGTCAGGACAAAGCGACCCGACAATCCTCGAAAATATTCTCACTAAATTACAACAAGTAATTTTGGTTAGCAAGGTTAGGTAAACAAGTTTTAGTTTCTCACCAAAACAAATAATCGAGGCTGTCTAAGGGCACCTCAGCCGCGATAATAATCTGATCGAGATTCGAAACCGATCGCGAACAAAGAGAAGAAAGAACAAAAAAAAAATCTTTGATGATACTGTGTCGTGTCGGAAATGCGGTAAGAGAACACAAACAATATCGAGAGATCTTATCGATACCAAACACAATACCGATGATACACACCAAGCGGCCGCGAGGTCATGAGAACTCGATGAGGAAAAGAAAGAGATAGACAAAAAAAAAACAACGAAAAAGCGATACTTTCCTTCCTCAAAGTCGGTCTTTGTTCTATTCCGAAGGCCTAATACTTTCACAATACCGACGTCTGATTTTTTCCACGACTAAATGAAAATGGGCCCCACGTTGGGCGCCAAAAATTTGCGACGTTTTTTGTTTTGTTATCAATAGTGGCGGAGTCGTCTGTCCGCCTCGTCGGCAAACTACCGCGGTCCCCGGATCGCGTTTCGGACCCGCTAATTTCAGTTGGGCGCCAGGTGCGGTAAGGCCGCACCTCCTCACCAACAATTAGTCACCAAATCTCTAGATGGTCCTCCACCTTCGATATCGCGGGGACGGGACGGGACCGGTAGCTCTCTTTTTATTCTAGTCGGAGTAGGGCTGGGTTAGTCTTTTATGGTTAGGAGCCGAGGACAAAGAAAAAGAAGGCACTCGAATTTCGGTATTGATCCTTTATTAAACCGGTACAAGCGTATTCCGGTCGCTAGTTCGCTCGCGTCGATACGTTCGCTAATCAATGTGCTCCTAGTTAGAGCTCTCAAATTATTTCGCGCGACCACTCGGCATACGGTAGGCTACTGACGACCATTCCACGACAACGATAATAATGGCAAACGAATGGGAGGTCTTACAATTGGTCGGACTCTTCCTCGTCTTCCCTCCGGGTCGCTCGCCTCGCCTCTCGTTGTTCGCCACCGCCTCGATATCGCCGCTCCGCCACCGGGCTTCGTCGCTAGGAGATCCTGGACCGTGGGCGCTCACTCTCCAGGAGTCCCGCGAGACACTCTGGCCCTCGAGAGATCACTATAGTATCGCGAGAATACCGGAAACTCGGGCTTCCGTGCGGTATGACTGGAGTCTTGCTAGAGTACGATACACCAAAACGGGATGTCCGAGAGTCGCGAAAGTCGCGTGCTACAGTTAGCGTTGATCACGAGCAAGTCTCTCGATCCCGCATTGTTCTCTCTTTTTCTCTGCTCGGCGAGCCTCTCTCTCTCTCTCTCTATCTGTCTCTCTCTCTCGCCTGTCTCGCCGGGATCTCCGTGTTTCCGTGCCACCTGCTTTGTTGTCAGCTGTTGTTAGTCTCCGGGCCTTTCCGTCCCGCGTCTAGCAGCGTGCTGTAAACAAATATCGCCAGCGGCAGCCGAAATCGGAACGATAACACGTTCTTATGTACGAGAGTTAAAGTACCGTTTCACGTACCATTTAAACGGCGGCTTTCCTTGAGGCCGATGACGTTTCCTCTTTCTTCTTGTTCCCTCGGTGTCCTGGAGTCTTTTTCCCTTCGTGGTCGACGAGGAGAGTTGGGGGCACATTTTCTTAGGGCGCGATGACCATCCCACTTGCAGAACCGCATACGCTTCGCTAATTACCCCCCTCTACGCACGACCGATATGACCGCGGAAGCTGTCGCTTTTTAATTTCACAAAATATCCGGGAGTGCTATGCACCCCCCCCCCCTTTTCCGGTATGCACGAAATCATGCGAACGGAATTCTCTCGCCCTTGTGACGGGCGCCCTTCGGCTGCCACGTCACAAACTTTTATCTGAAACATTTTTGCTGAATATATTTGGCTGAAGAATGATCAGAGTGCACCTTTTAAAATGGGACTTCCTGTATACATAATTTGTTATATGATTATACAGGGTGTCCCGAAACTACCGCATGCTACTTTAACGGCAGATTTTTTAGAACATTTTAAAACAAAAACTTTCATACGAAAATATCGAAATTATAATAGTTTTCAAATGGGAAGCGATTATATTTTACCAATAACAGGGTTGAAATTTCGCGCGCTCAGGCACACCGAAATGACAAGTGATAAAGTTGCCGTCGTATAGAATAGTGAACGTGGTAATAATTGATCGACACTTTGACAGATTAATTTGAAATATGTCATTTTTACTTGAATCATATTTAAGATGTCTTACAATTATTATTTGTATAAAAAATATACTAATGCAATACGTAGAGAAGCGGCAAAACATATTATGACAATGTTATTGTAAATTTATACAATGATCATAATATCGTAAAAAAAGTGACACTTATAGGAGCATCTTTATCACTTGTCATTTCGGCGTGCCTGAGCGCGCGAAATCTCAACCCTGTCATTGGTGAAATATAATCGCTTTCCGTTTGAAAACTATTATAGCCTCGACATTTTTGTATTAAAGTTTCTGTTTTGAAATGTTCTAAACAATCTGCCATTGAAATAGCATGCGGTAGTTTCGGGCGCACTTCTTCTGTAGCAGCGTCAGTCTCGTTATTTAATAGCCACACCTCGTATAGTGCATGAAATATGTCAAAGCAGTTATTTTACTCCTCTGCGATCACATTGAAATCGAGTTATTAATCAGTATATTGTATTTTCACCAAGTATATAAGCAATAATGTTGCTTATAAGAAATTGGACGATAAAATTGTAATTTAAAGTTGATTTAGAAAATTCAGGATATTTAGAAGATATGATAAATACTGCGCAGAGAGAGAGAGAGAGAGAGAGAGAGAGAGAGAGAGAGAGAGAGA
>NW_022639561.1:514688-515767 GCF_010583005.1 Odontomachus brunneus
CCCCCCCCCCTTTTCCGGTATGCACGAAATCATGCGAACGGAATTCTCTCGCCCTTGTGACGGGCGCCCTTCGGCTGCCACGTCACAAACTTTTATCTGAAACATTTTTGCTGAATATATTTGGCTGAAGAATGATCAGAGTGCACCTTTTAAAATGGGACTTCCTGTATACATAATTTGTTATATGATTATACAGGGTGTCCCGAAACTACCGCATGCTACTTTAACGGCAGATTTTTTAGAACATTTTAAAACAAAAACTTTCATACGAAAATATCGAAATTATAATAGTTTTCAAATGGGAAGCGATTATATTTTACCAATAACAGGGTTGAAATTTCGCGCGCTCAGGCACACCGAAATGACAAGTGATAAAGTTGCCGTCGTATAGAATAGTGAACGTGGTAATAATTGATCGACACTTTGACAGATTAATTTGAAATATGTCATTTTTACTTGAATCATATTTAAGATGTCTTACAATTATTATTTGTATAAAAAATATACTAATGCAATACGTAGAGAAGCGGCAAAACATATTATGACAATGTTATTGTAAATTTATACAATGATCATAATATCGTAAAAAAAGTGACACTTATAGGAGCATCTTTATCACTTGTCATTTCGGCGTGCCTGAGCGCGCGAAATCTCAACCCTGTCATTGGTGAAATATAATCGCTTTCCGTTTGAAAACTATTATAGCCTCGACATTTTTGTATTAAAGTTTCTGTTTTGAAATGTTCTAAACAATCTGCCATTGAAATAGCATGCGGTAGTTTCGGGCGCACTTCTTCTGTAGCAGCGTCAGTCTCGTTATTTAATAGCCACACCTCGTATAGTGCATGAAATATGTCAAAGCAGTTATTTTACTCCTCTGCGATCACATTGAAATCGAGTTATTAATCAGTATATTGTATTTTCACCAAGTATATAAGCAATAATGTTGCTTATAAGAAATTGGACGATAAAATTGTAATTTAAAGTTGATTTAGAAAATTCAGGATATTTAGAAGATATGATAAATACTGCGCAGAGAGAGAGAGAGAGAGAGAGAGAGAGAGAGAGAGAGAGAGAGA
>NW_022639561.1:518000-523801 GCF_010583005.1 Odontomachus brunneus
GAGAGAGAGAGAGAGAGAGAGAGAGAGAGAGAGAGAGAGAGAGAGAGAGAGAGACTATTTCTTACCTCCTGCGCTTGTAAAACTTAAGAAGCCCGCAGGTTTTATATCTGCCAGCAGTAGCGTAGCCAGAAAAAAGTTCCGGGGGGGCTGTATTTTTTATTTTTGACAGGCAAAAAAAGGTTATTCGAAAAAAATTTTCTCACACTTAATGTATCCAAAAAAAATTAATTCCGGAGGGGGCTGCAGCCCCTTCAGCCCCCTCCCCCTCTCGCTACACCACTATCTGCCAGTTCTATCTGATCTAATCAGATATAGCTTTATCTTCCCCTTGTTTGCACCAACCTGAAATATTTTCAGCAGTTTCAACATATTGTTCGTACTGCTGGCATTGTCTTTGCTTGAATAGTTCAGAATATCTCAAGTATCCCAAATACCATAGAACTGATGCTACATGCGCACAATAACCAACCGTTCTAGTACCTAAATTGGCAGTACCATGATGTAATTGGATTGATGCCTTCGCTAGATTCTATCCACAAATTATACACCTTTGATGAGGTGTGACGCGATTATAGTTGAAGCGAACGATGTTTCTCTCTTGTTTGTGGATGAAAAGTTGGTACATGCCACCATCAGCTATGTGCCATTACCAGCTATGATATTGTAGTACGAATCAATTTTTATCTTGCCACAGACAAGAGAGAAACATCATTCGCTTTCAACTACAATCATGTCACAAAGGTGTATAATCTATGGATAGGATATAACGAAGGCATCAATCCAATCTGCCAGTGCAAAGCTGTGCGCGTGTTGCATTAGTCCTATGGTACCTGGAATACTTGAGATGTTCTGAACAATTCAAGCAAAGACGATGCCAACAATACGCACAACATGTTAAAAATGCTGAAAACATTTCAGATTAGTGCGAACCAGGGAAAGACAAAGCTCTATCTGATTAGATCAGATAGAACTGACAGATATAAAAACCTGCCGGCTTCTTAAGTTTTACAAGCACACAGGAGATAAGAAATAGCTTCTCTCTCTCCCTCTCTCTTTCTCTCTCTCTCTCTGCGCAGTATTTATCATATCTTCTTAATATCCTGAATTCTCTAAATCAACTTTAAACCACAATTTCATTATAAGTAACATTATAATTTCTTATAAGTAACATTAGAGGAAAGTAGCCAAAAGCGACATAGGTCTCCTAAAGTAACATACTTCTATATCTCAAATATTAAATGTTATATTTTATCGGAACTAATATAAACGTAATCCGTTTTATCAGTTAAGTCATAAAAAAACTATACTTGGTATATTTCTTGTTCCTTTATATGCTAAATTAGCAAATATCGAGTTTTAGAAATTCGCAAGTTTTACTTCTATGATTTTTATTGACAAATTACGTAGAGTAAATAGCGATAATTATTATTTTGTTCAATATTAAGTTCTTCTACATGCATTTGGTTTTTGTAAAAATATTTTTTGAATATTTTTATCTTTATCACTGTTTTACTGTATAACTTGAAAATTTTTTTGAGAATGTGTCTTAAAGTGACATACCTACAATATGCGATAAGTGCGATACTCTGTGACTAACATGACTTGATTAGTAACCTCCTATTGTGACGTGACATTTGTTTAATTTAAAGTTTAATTTTATTTAGTTTAAAAATATAACATATGTAAAATATGTGAGAAAATGAAAAAGATGAAAAAATATATGTATTTATTTAATTATATTTCCCTTTTGTAATATTATATTTTGAATAAATGAGTATTATTTAACTATTAAACGCATTAATGAACTACTTATTATCAAATATTATCATACATGCGACATATTATATAAATTCCAATGGTTATGTCGCTTTTGGTATCTATTTTCTTTGAATTCCATTTTCGTGTGTTTTACGAAAACATTTTTTGTTTTAAATCTATAAACAATTTCATTAAAAATGTAATATTATCTGATAGGAGGTATTTCCAACTGCATGTATATATATTTACATTTATATTTTGAGCTTTATATTAAGACATAACGTCCAAACAAAGTGGTATATCGCTTTTGGTGTCTTTATTACTTGCATACTTGGTGAAAATAAAATATACCAATTAATACGGATCTCGATTTCAATGTGATGGCAGAGGGGTAAAATAACTGCTTTGACATATTTCGTGCACTATATTTACGAGTAGTTTTTGAGAAAGTATGATGATAGGGGTTCATTGATAACAGAGTAAAATGAGACAGATATTGCAATAATGCATGATATTTCATGTAAATTTGAAATTTAAGAATGCCTTATTTTCACCACTTAATTAGTTAAACAATAAACGGTTCTAGTGAGCTGTGAGTTCCATCGAGAAAAGTAAAATAGCACAGCTTGAAGTGATTTTGACGTGGGCCAAAAGCGGCCTTATTGATACTCATTCTTTTACGTAGTTGTTTCAAAAAATACACCGATTTCATTACTCCTGATTTATTCTAGCTATATATTAGCTTCGATACAGTACGAATCAGACACTCTATATATTATACTATTATATTATACTATTATAATATATTATAGTATATTATACTATTATACTATTATATCCCTCTATATTATTATATGTAAACAGATATTTAAGAATGAATGTTAAAAATTTTTTTATATGATATTTATTATTAACCCTCTAACTACTATGCGCCACTAAAGTGGCTTTCCGCCAAATCATTTCTTAGTAATTTCTAAGTCATTATCTCATTTGTTTTCATAGTTTTAAAAGTTGTGTGCATTTTCGTTTACATGCACACCGCGACAGAGAAGTCCGTACTGGCGATACAGCACTACGGTTAGCTTCGCCGTAGCTAGAGAATTAATATTCCGGTGATTTCTATTTTTTATAAAGAAGGCAAAAAACAAAATTGTATATAGCAAAAATATAGTGACATATTACTTAATAGTTTATGTTATCATTTCACGCCAGCAATTGCTCAAGAATTTCCAATATACTTTGGTAATTATTCACTTTAGGGGAATCAGCTCGGATCTTGACCTTGACCTCGACATATATTATACAAGACACCTTTCAGAGTAAGGCCCGATCTATAATAAAAGATTGCCCGTCTACATCACATGGAGTAAGCCTGAATTAAGTAGTAAGAGGAGTAAGGAGCTGGAGTAAGGGAGTAAGCAAAATAAAATATTTCTATTTCATCTTACTCCTACTCCTACTCCTTATTCCATATATTGTATTAGGTGCGCAACTAAGTTCCCGCTGTTTGTCAATAGATGGCTCCAGCAGTAAGTGCTGGTCGATTTTGACATATCCAAAACGTCATGAACCAAGCTTAGACATATGGTAAACAAACCGCTTTGACACGTTAGTGATTTTATTTTGGCGTCATATACTTTTGGTTGTGTGAAAATGTCTGATTTTGTGCCAAATAATCGTCATTTGCGGGAAGTGTTGATTTTCTTATTTCATTCGAAGAAAAAATGGCGGCTGAAGCGCATCGAGAGCTCCAAAAAGTTTACGGAGATGCTGCTCTAAATGAAACAACGTGCCGTGATTGGTTTCGTCGCTTCAAAGACGGTGATTTCGATGTTGACGACCGTCCGCGTGAAGGAAGGCCAAAAACCTTCGAAGACGCTGAATTGGAGGCATTGCTCGATGAGGATCCGTGCCAAACGCAAGAACAGCTTGCTTCAGCATTAGGAGTTACCCGCCAAGCCATTTCCAAGCGATTGCATGCGTTGGGAATGATTCAAAAGCAAGGAACTTGGGTTCCTTATGATTTGAAACCAAGGGACGTTGAGCGTCGTTTTTTCGGATGTGAACAACTGCTCCAGAGGCAAAAAAGGAAGGGTTTTCTTCATCGCATCGTGACGGGTGATGAAAAATGGATTCATTACAGCAACCCAAAGAAAAGAAAGTCATGGGGACTGCCCGGTCATGCTTCTACGTCGTCGGCTCGGCCGAATATTTACGCTGCGAAGGTTATGCTGTGTATTTGGTGGGACCAGGTCGGTGTTATTTATTATGAGCTGTTGAAACCGAACGAAACCATCACTGGGGAACGGTATCGAATTCAATTGATGCGATTGAGCTGAGCACTGCGCGAAAAACGGCCACAATACGAGCAGAGGCACGAAAAAGTGATTCTACTGCATGACAACGCTCGGCCTCATGTTGCCAAACCCGTTAAAACCTACTTGGAAACGCTCTAATGGGAAGTCCTACCGCCATATTCCCCAGATATTGCGCCGTCCGATTATTACTTATTCCGTTCGATGGCACATGGTCTGGCTGATCAGCAGTTCCGCTCATATGAAGACATCAAAAAATGGCTTGATTCGTGGATAGTCTCACAAGCCAAACGCTTTTACCGTAACGGTATTCGAACTCTGCAAAAAAGATTGGAAGAAGTTGTAGCTAGCGATGGGCAATACTTTGAATGATTCATTTGTAACCATTTTTTCACAATAAAGTTGCATTTTCATAAAAAAACAGCGAGAACTTAGTTGCGCACCTAATAGATCGGGCTTCAGTATGCAAGATTCAAGTTTGCGGGAGTGTGAACATCATTTATTCAATATTAAAATATAATAAATATATATTAAATATATATTCGTAAAATAATTATTTTACAAATATATATTCGTAAAATATATATTCGTAAAATAATTTTTAGTATTAAAAAGATAAAGAATTTAGCTTAAATAATAATGAATTATAAAGATGACGTGTGGGATAGTGCTTTTGACGATGATAGTCGTGATACTGCATCAGAATCGGAAACACATCTTACAAGGAAATGCCACAACCTGCTAAATCGATTTCTGAATGAGACATAGCATGTTCGCTAGCTGCAATGTTAAGTATCAACACCCTAATTGGGATTTGTGCCAATGGGTCTTTGTTTATTAGAAATTACAATATAAAGTTTGGATTGCGAGATTATATCACGGATATGACTAAAAATGCGACTGTTTTTCAGTGAGGTTGCGTAGCTGAGTAGACTGAGGCTCCCACGTCGAGAATTTTTGAGCCGGCAGCGAGTGTTCGAAACCCGGCGACGAGTTAGTTTATCCTTGTACGGTGTTTCTTTTTCTTACCTTAGGGCATGTAATTAATGTTTTTCGAATATGATACATTTGTTTTGTATATGTCTCGTTTTTATCTATTAATCAGAGGTAATTAGGGAAGTGTCAGACTTGTTTAACGCAAACACGAATATAGACACGTATTTTGCATTGCTTACAATGCAATATATATTTTAGTACATATTAAAACATCATGTTTTCTGTTGTATTTAATAAGTTTTTAGTTCTTGTTGAGAGGAGAGGACAAACATACAATCAAACATACAACAAGATATTCCGTACCGAGAAATATAAGTAAACATGTAATTTGAAAAGAATATCGTTGAAATATACAGCAATCTACTTGTAGAATGTTTACTTTTATAGACAGGTTAAAAATATGATCACGAGAATATACAACTATCTTGATTTATTTACAGGCGATGAAAGTATACATTTGGACATTCGAGGTGATGCTATATGCATACAATCACTTTCTTATTATTTATCATCAGCATCAATAACGTTTTAATATGTACTAAAATATATATTGCATTGTAAGCAATGCAAAATACGTGTCTATATTCGTGTTTGCGTTAAACAAGTCTGACACTTCCCTAATTACCTCTGATTAATAGATAAAAACGAGACATATACAAAACAAATGTATCATATTCGAAAAACATTAATTACATGCCCTAAGGTAAGAAAAAGAAACACCGTACAAGGATA
>NW_022639561.1:523811-526565 GCF_010583005.1 Odontomachus brunneus
ACGCTCACTGCCAGCTCAAAAATTTTCGACATGGGAGCCTCAGTCTGCTCGGACACATCACCTCGCTGAAAGACAGTCGCATTTTTAGCCATATCCGAGATACAGTCTCGCAATCCACTAATCGTCTTGACCTTGACAAATGTTGTCAAGGTCATGACTCTGAACAACATTCAAAAAGTTTTAGTCGTCGGTCGAATACCTTAGATACCAATGTTAATGACAACAATATTATAACTTTGAAGCCTTTTAACTCGAAAGATACTTAATGAAAAAATATTTTATTATAGTGTTTTGGAAAGCTCTCGAGGTATGCTATAAGAATATGTAATGAAAAATGGGGGATTCCATTTAAAAAATTCAAAATGATCTTGTCCTAACCTTGACGATATCACTCGAGGCCAAACCAATGATATCATCTTATGTCCCCTTCGAAATACCAAAACTTTGATCTGAAACATTTTTCCCTAAAATGCACTGTTCAAGAGATATTTGAGGTGATCGATTAAAATGGGACACCCTGTATAAGAGGAAAATTCTCTAAGATTTAGAGAATTCCACTTCTATTAAAATTATATTTTTTTGGGTGTATACAAACACATAATAGCACACATCGCCACTACAGCTTATCTATCACATCGCGTGTGATTATTCACTAATCTTCTTTAATTAATATCCCGACTGTTATTGCGAATATCGCAAAATAGTATAGGAATTTTATGTTACTTTTCCGTTCTACGTTCCCATAAAAATTGCAGAGATGAGTTTGGGACATTCTATATACTTGGCGTCGCGGCACCACCATCCCACTTGATATAAAGATAGGAATATTTATTATAAAGGTATTTTTTGTATATATTTTTTTATGTTATTATAAATTTGTACACGGTTTCGCTGAAGTTAAATTATCACGGAATGACAGATTTGCTAATCTAAATGTAAACATGTGGCAATAGCATCGGTATAGCAGTACACTGTATCGCTCTTGTATATTACCAAATTTATCCCATTTTAATTCCTTTTAAGTGGCGCTGAAATTCCGTCGAAGTTCGGAATCGTTTTCAGTATCGCCTTAAGCACTGTCGAATATTTTAAGAGTCGATTTTTGAAGAACCATTTTATGGTTGAGGTCATTTTAATTTTGAAGTGCACACTAACTTTTTTTCATGAAATAACTTCAAAAGTCAATTTTTGAAATATTGGACAGTACTTAAGAAACACTCTGTACATAATCTGATATAATCTATACATAATCTGAAAAAGCACACAGCATTAAATTCTACGAGTGTAGAATTTATCAAGATCATTTGGGCGACTCATTTAAATATCTTGATGTGAAATAATTCGATTATCGCATAATTCCTAACTGTGATATATTCCCAAATACCACATGGACGTCTTATGGACGTCCAGTGGACGTTTAAGTTTGAATATTGGGACGTCCATAAGATGTCCAAATAAAGTCCAACAGACGTCCGGTGGACGTTCATAGGATGTCCTTGGAATATTGAAAAAAGGATATACACTGGACATTATTTTTAGTGTCCTACCATTCATACCCAGACAACACATGTACATCTGATATATGTCCATAGCATGTATGTTTGACACAATTTTGATATCTATGAAATGTCCGAAATAAGGCCGTTTCTGTCATTTTGGACATCTATCCCAGGAAACACGTGATGTGATTTTCATGTCAGTTTTTGGTAATTCGTGACATCAATTATCCTTTTATAATCACGTAATAATAACGTGAAAATGATTGGAATAAGTCAAGCCTTGGTAAAAAAAGTTGATAGAGAACGCTAAAATAAAATTCTATCGTTCTCTATCAACTTTTTTTACTAGGGAGCTTACCGACGTCATAATAAAACGTGAAAATGACGTCATAAAGAGACATAAAAATGACGTGCTGGAATATTCTTATTCGGTTCAATTTTCTAACAGAAACTATTCCTAAATATCACAGCGTTTGCTGATTTCACTTAAAAATTTCATAATACTGGATTCCAATGTTACATCACATTTAAAAATTCTCACTGGCACTGGTGGAACTCGAACTTGTATCCGCGAGGCACCTCTCGATTATGAATCTGTTGCTTTAGGCACGACACCACTTCATCGATCGATATAAACGTCTTATATTTTCTATATAGGTTTTCTATATATGTTATAATTTACACAGTAATATAATTTTCTGATAATATGATTCAATAAAATGATTTAATTTCAATAAAAATTATATTTCTTGTATTTTTATTGTTAATTTAACCCTTATCTAATGAGGTAAGATCTACAAAATCCCGCACATTCCATTTCATTATCTTTAAATTTTTATAGTATAAAATTTTTTATTGTTAACTGTTATTATATAAAGTCATAAAAAACTGTAAACTTTAAATAATTATAAAATAGTACTATTAAAAAAAAATCTACCTTATTATAATATATAATTTATATATATATATATATATATATATATATATATATATATATATATATATATAAATTATATATTATAATAAGGTAGATTTATATATGTATATATATATATATATATATATATATATAAATCTACCTTATTATAATATATAATTTATATATATATATATATATATATATATATATACGATTTAATTAAGTTAATTAAATTAAATATAAACATACAAATCAGCGCTTATTATAAGCGATGGGGTATCTGTTTAATGTAACCATAAAATGTAAATAAAATTAGTTAATAATAGTAATTTCTCA
>NW_022639561.1:526575-533249 GCF_010583005.1 Odontomachus brunneus
TATCTTTAAATTTTTATAGTATAAAATTTTTTATTGTTAACTGTTATTATATAAAGTCATAAAAAACTGTAAACTTTAAATAATTATAAAATAGTACTATTAAAAAAAAATCTACCTTATTATAATATATAATTTATATATATATATATATATATATATATATATATATATATATATATATATATAAATTATATATTATAATAAGGTAGATTTATATATGTATATATATATATATATATATATATATATAAATCTACCTTATTATAATATATAATTTATATATATATATATATATATATATATATATACGATTTAATTAAGTTAATTAAATTAAATATAAACATACAAATCAGCGCTTATTATAAGCGATGGGGTATCTGTTTAATGTAACCATAAAATGTAAATAAAATTAGTTAATAATAGTAATTTCTCAAAAATTCTCAGAGTATCCCAAGTAATGATTTGCGAAATATTTATTATAGTAAAGTTCCAAAGAATACTTTAGAATAAATTAGGCTCGGATAATTCTTCAGGAATTCATGAGATATTCATTTTTCTAATTATTTAGGTATTCTTTAAAATGAATTCTCTATGAACTTCTATTCATCTCTGTACTATTTAGGTCAACATTTTCTCATTAATATATTTTTGAACATCATCCTACTAACTGGATAATTGCAATGATGCAATGCTCGTGAGAAATGGTAGGACAAGTTCTACAAAGTTTATTCTTAAGAGTCAAATGCTTAAGATGCAAATGCATAAAAAATAAATGACAACGTATATAAATAATAATCTGTTGGTACATATACCACCTTTAGGAAAAATTACTTTAAGTTGTTTAAATTAACTTTAAACAACTTTAAGTTAATTCAAACATCTTAAGTAATTTTTCCTAAGGGCACAGTTGATATTAATGAACATTAGGTAAATATCTGTCACATTCTTTGCTTATCGAATAGCTGATTAAAAATGACCTCTCAAAAACGTATTATAGACGTCTTTAAATGACGTTATTATCAAAATTATCACGTTTTTTAAACGTCAGTTATTGGTTACATAATGTCTAGGACTGGTAATCACCATTTATCGACGTGAAAATGATGTGACGTTGCTACCTGGGGATAGAAGGATATGTAATGTTGATAGCGCATATTCTCAACATACTCAACTATAGTAAAATTTTATATTTACGACATTTATGCCCAAGATCGGATATCTTATAAACATCCAAATTATGGACATTAACGGATGTCCAAAGTCAGATATCTTATGGACGTCCATTGCATATCCATAGATGTGCGGACATAAAATGGACATAAAATAGACGTCCATAGGACATCTTGTGCTATCTGAGTTGCAGTCATCCATCCATGTTCCAGTCATCAATCCACCGTCGCGATATGTTTTATTTGGTTCGATGTTACACATTATGTAATCGATTTTTATTGGTCAATTCTAACCAATATGTGTACAAACCATCAATATAGATTTGCTCGTATTAAAAGTATTACGGCATTAATAAAGTACAATGTTCGCGCCGTGAGTTACGATATTTCTTTTCTTATGCATGTGTTATTAATACCTATACTCCTTCATACGTCGTAACATGTGCTCCTCTATGTAATGTGTTCCTTGTATCTCACTCTCCGTAAGGTTTATGATACGTTCCTTCAGGAACTTGTCGTCCGCTTCCAAAACTACTACCAGTTCCGGCAGAATTGTAACATTGACATTCTTTATATTAACTTCCATGTCCTCGTCTTTGAATTCGTCCTCTACTTCCTCTATTTGCTCCTCCTTCTTCAAATCCTTCTCGCTGATTAGAAATAGCATTCTGGCTTGTTCAAGAGTTTTCGGGTAGCCATCTATCACGTATCCTTGATTCAAACAGGCCTTTGATTTCAGCCGCTTCAGGAACAACCTTTGACGTTAATTGATATTCTAATATTGGATATTATAATGCGGAATATGCAGTATCTTTTCAGATATAGAAATATGTAAATTTTGTATATTGCATTTCGTCAAAAGTTACAATGTCTCCAAATTTGTGCCTTGTCAGTTTCTAAAAGTATATGATACAGTAATTATTTCTCGGTATGAGAGAGAGATTTCGGCGTCGCGTTCTCACTACAAAACCTACAAAACAATGAAATACGAAATACTCAGTTCATTTCGTATAATAAATTTATGTGTTGTGTTCCTACTAATATTTTAATATATAAGGACATATCGCGGAATTTACTTAGAGCTAGAAAGTAATGCTCAAAGAAGTTACGTACATTTTGACAAGATGCAAGACGCGACATGGAAGGCATATTCCGCTAGTTTGTTGATATTGAGGAAATTGTACTGAGAGGATAGGGAGAGAAAAGAGGAAAGAGGAAAGAGAAAGAAAGAGAAGGGGGTTAGAAGTGGAAGGAAAAGGCAAAGGACGAGAGGGAAGAAGAGAGGGAAATGGGAGGGAATGGGAAAAGGAGAGAAAGAGAGAGATTTCTTTGGATTTAATCAATTTTATTGCATCTACAGAAATATACTTTGAAGTAAACCAAAGAAATTAATGTTTTACACAATAAGTAAGATTGTTTAATTTTTCGGTAAATATATAAAAAAGGTGATACTTCACCGATTTCTTTCATTTTGAAATATGTTACAAAAAATGAAATTCTGAGTAACTTTTGTTAATACAACTATATGGGAGTCGCACATAGTTTCGGAGATATAACAAGACAAAGTTAAAAATTTCAATATTAAATTTCAGATATCAGAAACTAACATTACTTACAAGTACAAATGTTTATATATGCCCTATTAATCCGTTACTCATCTTCTAACAAAGAAAAGTATTTGTTTACATTATTTATAACATGATTTACTGTTGGCAATCGTCATGTATCTCAAGCAGTTTGCAAACAATTTTCAATATGCGATTATACGAATTTCTGAGCCTTGTTGAGGATAATGATAAACTAATAGATTTTCTTATTAAGTACAAAGTTATTCATGGAGATATTAAATCCACGATGTGATACAACTATTATAGAAATATCATACTAAGAATCATTGATAATTACTTATTATCCAGTATTTTTAATACTGAAAATAAGTAATTATCAATGATTCTTAGTATGATATTTCTATAAGGGAATGTTAAGACTAAATCGTGAGCTTATGCTTTTCAAGTGTAGTGCAGTAAGATACAAAAAACGTGGTCATAAAAAAATAACGTAAAGTGCGGTATAATTTTAGAATAAGTCCACTTCATAACACATGGTTCTCACATTCTCATTTAACTCTACAAAATATATGTAAATTTATTGCATATTTTTTAATGATACGTCCTCCTTGAGTAACATTCTTAACAGATGAATTGAATATTACATCGAATATTGTTATTGACTGGTTAAATTTTTGCCGTGAAGTTTGTCTTTTTATGTTTTTACTTATAATATACATGCTATTATATTTTATTTAAAATATATCTTTTTAGTTTTGCCTTGATTGGGTTAATGATACAAGCAAAATATTAAAAGGAAAAGGTGTCGTAGTAGAAATAGATAAAGCCAATATTGGGAAACGAAAATATCAGAAAGGTCGACTCATTAGGACAGTGACTTTTTGGCGGATTCGAATGTCAAACGGGAAAATTGTTTGTCGAATGTGTACCCGATCGGCCAGCAAAGACTTTATTAAATATAATAAGAAAATGGATTAAACCTGAAATAATTATTATGTCCGATTATTGGAAAGCATATGACTGCCTTCAATCTGAAGGATACAAACATGCCACTGTCAACTATTCGTATAATTTTGTAGATTCTGGCAATGGAGCTCACAATATTGAAAGAGCTTGGAGAGATACTCGTGATAATATTCTATGATATGAGACTCGTAAGAAACATTATGCAGGATATCTTGCAGAGTTTCTTTTTAAATGAAAATTCTCCTTTACTAAACGAATAGAAGCATTTTGTGATATGAAAAAATATTATCCGCCTACATTATAATAAATTTTCATTTATTTAATATATAAAATATTTATATTTTCATATATTTTTTAAATTTTTGTTATAACAAAATATACACTTTGATTGTTTTAAAAAATACATAAAATATTTATATATGTGTTGAGTTAATCAGTTTTCTTTATTTTTTACATTTTATTTCACGATTTTACGTTTAACATTTTTTGTATTAATCTACATTTTCTAATTAAATTTTCGGTAAAATCTTTCGCCTTTCTAAATTGATGAGTTTACTATATATTAAATATGGAAATTTTACGAAGATTAGCAAAGATCCCTTTGCAAGGTTAGCAAAAGTGATAGACATATATTCGTTTTGAAAAAAAGAAACTTAAAAAATATGATTAAAAAATTAAGAAATTTAAAATCAATTGTATGGATAAAAATCAATTCTCCTTAATTTTGCGTAGGAGTTTTTGCTAATCTTTGTAAAATTTCCATGTTTAGTAGAGGCCAGGGTGCGGTATATATATAGTAGACTCATTAATTTAATAAGGCGAAAGATTTGAGTAGCAACTGTAAACGGATTTGATATTTACAGTGAATGTACAATGAAAATTACTCGTCCACTGCGAATATACTTCAACGCACAATTTAGAAATTTTAAAGTTATATGTCTCCGAAACAATATGCGACCCTCCTATAGTTGTATTAACAAAAGTTACTCAGAATTTTATTTTTTATAACATTTAAAAATAAAAGAAATCAGTGTAATGTCACCTTTTCTATATATTTACCTATAATTATGTAAATTTTGTCGGATTTCTTTGAAATATTCACTTAATTAAAAATCGATATAGTTGGATTAATCTGCAATTGAACTTCTCGTTTCCATAATATTACAGAGCACAACAACACCCCGACTAAGCGGGCAAGTAAAAGTCTTACTTAAGGGGGGAAATCCAATTAGAACGAGGAAAAATAAGCTATTTTCAAGAATTTTTTTGTAGGAGAAAGAATTTTTCTATATTTTTCAAACTTAAACATTTATTTATATATGTTTTGGACTGTCCATACGTATTTTTTTTTCCAAAAATATTTAAAAATGGCGGACATATGAAGCATCCCATTTGGCAGGTACGCGTGCGAGTTGCTCAGCTGCTGGACAAATGGCGTCCGTGATATTGATCCTATAACAGGCAGCGAAAAAATTCTTATTATTTATACCCATAATTCGTAATTGAACCTAAAAAAATTGAAAAAAGTCAAAAATTTTGAATATGAAACGCTTATGAAAATAAATTTCCATTTTTTGACGTTTTCTCTGCACAATTTTTGCAATAAATAAGTGATTTTTTATTATAATTTTCACAAACATTTAGGTTCACCGACATTGTACTGATGTCATGAAGTTGTGTGCGAAAGTTCAGCGCGATCGGTTGAATAGTTTTTAAATGAGAGTTCCAGCAGTGCAAAAAAGTACAGTTTTGAGAAAAACGTGTTTAAAGTTTTGACAAGTAAAAGATACAAGATATCTATAATTTACCTCTTAGTCAGCAATCCCGGCGCCATAGAACAATCCTTCTGCTTCCTCGAAGAACTCGTTCTGCTCCAATAACTGCTCTCTTCTGGCCTTTCGAGCTTCTTTAGAGTTGAAAGAGTTGCGCCGCTCCTGTCGAGATACCCGGCGCCCGTCGACGTTCTCAGCATAGTGCTTGGTCTGGCTCCCAATAATTATTTGTAACTCCATCATAATTTGTAGAATGGAAGAATATCCTTCATTGAAGACTCCAGCAGCGATGTAGGATGCAATTTCAACTATTTTCAGCCCAGAATTAAGATGTTTTGGAGCTAAACGCCAAATCGTAGAATTGAAACTTTCATTTGAATTCTGCGTATGACTGCCCAAGCATCTCTGAAGTAATTCTTCCTTAGATAAATCTTCATAAATTGGAAGAATGTGTTTTGCGACTGTTGGATCGAGTGGAGGAGGGTGCTCAAAAGAATCCAAATTTGCTTCAATAGCTTTTTCTTTCTGCCACTTACACCAGCTGTCTTCGCCGGGCGGGCAGTATTCGTGCTGTGGCTTCTCATCCGTAGAGATCAAATGGTAATAAGTGGCTATAATACTTTTTTTCATTCCCTCAATACTATTCGCATTTCTTCTAATTGCCAGACCATAGTACGTTGTGAGCTTTTTAATTAAAGCATCCGTTAGTTTGCCCTTACCACCGAGTTCTTGTGTTTATTTTATATTTCGGAGCCGAATGCCCATTCTTTTCTCTACGTGGCCAATGCATTCGCTTTTTGCAACTTGAAATTCATCACCGTAAGGATTCTTATCTAGAATGGCCTTGAAAGTTTTGGAGTCTCCGTCTCCAATATAATTACCATATTTAACGCCGTACTTTTCCTCTGATCTTAAAAAGATTTCTGTAATCGCATCGACCTCCATTTTTCCGGCTGAGCCCTCGTGATTTTTTGTACACTCTTCCTCGTGATTTATATACCACTCTTCGTATTCTGGAGTGTTCACCTTTTTTTTCCAAAATGTGCATGCATGGCAATAGCTACTTTTGATAACTAAATCGATGACTTTGCCCGAATAGTAGCCTATGACCGTTACAACTCCGTACAGCGATTTGAATCCACGTTTTTTCCACGAGCCATCTCCAGAGACTTTCAAATCTAAAATAGACCTCTCATGTT
>NW_022639561.1:533259-556386 GCF_010583005.1 Odontomachus brunneus
GGACCCAACGGTTTCGACTAAACGTAACAATAGAAATAAAAGCCATCTACCAGGGGTGCGTTCCAAAACCTACAGTAAAACTATAATTACATCTCTATACGTTTTGGATCGCAGCCCTGAAAGGTAAAATCCCCGCTCCGGGTGAGTATACCTGCTGCGTGCTATTAGAGCCTCGACGCTGCTCAAGAGATTTGTTGCGCTCGGAGGCCATTACTTCCGAACGGCTGCGAATTTCGATTTAAAACGTTGGGAACATATTCTTACAATGTTAAATAAACATTTTATGCAAAAAAAAAAAAATTCGATTTTTTGAAAGTTCTAATTGGATTTCCCCCCTTAAATCTTATTGCATACTTTGTCTATGCAAAAGAAACAGAGAACAGAGGGGCTGTTCAGAACATATTGCCTTCTTTTTTCTGACTGTATGCGGAGTCTATGTATATTATGTCTATGATCTCTTTCTACATATTGGCTATACTTTTCTGGCCGTATGCGGGGTCCATGTATACTAATTCAAATGATATTGATGAATGTATACATTCAAATGATGAAATAATTTAATCACGTATATGTAAATTCTTCGGAGAGAATTTGTTTAGTCTCTATCATGCTTGTCAAAAGACAATTGCGCATTCCATCTTCGCAGGAATAGACAGAAAAATTCTCCTATGTTTTGTCTCTCTCTTTCTCCCCTCCTTCTTCTCCCTCTTTCCATTCCTCTTCTCTCTTTTTTCCCGTTTTGCCAAGAACATGTATGCTGAGTTTATCTTAAATGACGTCTACGGAGAGCACATGATTATTCGAAGCGGATTTGCAGAGTTTACCGTGCGATCATTATCGATATATTGATCAAAATTGCATATAAATAAGCCCGTGCTATCGCTTCATGTCCGATGATTAAAATATCGACCTTAAAGTAGGAAACGAAAAAGTTAATGGGACATGAGGGGGTTTCCATACAGCAATATCATGTTCGAGCTTATGATATTATACGGAAGGCACGTGCAAGCTCGCGAGACGCGCTAGCATGTAAATAACGTGATAACTTGTTCAAGACGACGTCGTCGAGACGGCCATTATTCGCTGCTAGGTTGGTCCGGATCTCATCAAGTTGCTCCTGCAACTTCGCCCTGCTCGTGACGACCTCTTTTTCATCTTGTTCCTCCACTTCTTCTTCTGTCTCTGCTTGATTCTCTTTATCGTTGTCATTATCTTTTGCCGTATCTTCGAGGTCATCTCGTTGTCCACCACCTGATCTTGCAGCTCTGATATCGTCGATCTTATAATCACAATTGCTAATTTTATTGCCGACATTTACAAGTGGACCGCACGTGTGAATCGTTCAAAAACATTGATTCATAAATATATATATTCCTACCAATTTTTGAATAGTGTCGGAGATTAACGTTTTCACGTGAATGTAATGTATCCCGTAATGATCTGTGAGGTATCGAGCGACCCGCGTTTTTCCGGACGCCGGCGGACCAAGAACGATTATTTTCACTGGGTGTAAATTTCGCGCTAATTTATATTCTTTTATAATCTCGTCTAGAGCATCTCGAAATGGCATGCCATATTGCCAGCGTATCTGATCGATAACGTACACTGGATCGATATTCAAATCCATAGTCATATTATCGTATATCTTCTGTGAAACCTCTGGTAACAGTAGAGCCTCTTGCTTCGTTATGCTTTTCACCTTACCGGTACTGAGTCTTCTACTGATTTCCTACTCAACAATATAAGTCGATAATTAAAAATATTTTCTCTGGTTACATTTTTATTTCGGCAGACTTCTTTTTTTGTGTCTCTTTTGAGAATTATCAAAGCATTTGATATTGCACGATATTGATATTACGCAAACTTATATAGTCTTATTTACATGAAAAATGTATTGATAAGTTACGAAGCCGAGTTAGTATCCGGCGATCTTTCAAGAAGCTTGTTAAGACTGATCCTAAATGCTTGATTCTTTTCTCTGCATTACTTTCATAAACCAGTTTATTCAAGTAGGACGAAGGATGTTTCCAAAACTGGTTTGCGCCGGTAAAGCGGAATATAAAGTAGGTTACAAACGTCAACCCCCATTCCGAATAACTAGTCAATATACGTTTTCATGGAAAAACCTAACAGCGACGGAAGCTTTATAGAGATAGTTTCGTTATAGTAAATGTAAATTTTTCTTCGACTTTTTTACTGATCTTGTACTGTTACCTTTACGAAACCTGAGTCTCTCAACAAGAATAAGAAAAATGATACAAGCGAGAAAAAGAAATGAAATATGGCGCGAAGATAGATTTAACGTGATATGTTCTGTCACTTGACACACGTATGTATTTCAAAGTAAGCGATACCTTAACGATCGTATTCTGAGAAATTAATTCACGCTCCACTGCGACGATGTACCTCTTCGCAGGCCAATTTTGCAGCACCGCGGATATGATTCTGAAAATCAAATTACCGATAGCGGATCTGGTAAATTGTACAGTTTGAAGTTCAGTGCGCGCTACTGCACGCAGTTCCAGTATTAATTTTCAACACTGGCATGCATATCGACATTAATACGATATTAAACTTTTACGAGCTGTTTCACGACATGTTTTAAAACAATGCATACGATAAAATAATCAATATTGCTGAACTATTCTCATAATGTATAAGCACATATTATACAGAGTATTAACTCTATAATATGTAATATATCAAGATATTACGTAAATTTTATAATTGTAAATACCAGTAGAGGAATGTTCTTGTCGTGATTCAATGTTGTGACCGAATATAGTTCTTGATATTAAATAGAAAAAAATCAAATCAATAAGAAATTAATATTTTTTACTCTCTGCATCTTTATTTACGTAATAAGCCAATAAAATAAGCCGTCCTGGTTGAATGGAATCTACCTTCAATATTAAAACTAATATTAAAGTTTAATCTCTTTGATGTTAATTTAAAATATCTACGCGATTCCTCCCAAGGCAGGTTCTTTTAATAAGTTTATCTACATTTCTTTTCTTTTTATTGCCATATATATTTTTCTTAGAAAAATATTGAAAAAATAGAATATAAAATATATCTAATTTGTACTTGTCAGGAATTAAAAATAAATACAATAGTTTAAGTAAATAAAAAGGAATTTTATATTTTATTTCGAAATTTTACGAATTTTTCGGAATTTTTGCATACTACTTAAGGAGTTAACTACTTAAGGAGATAATTGATATTAATAAGAGGAAGTCTCAATACAATGGAAAAAAGCCAGAAATTTTTTTATAAAGCGTTTTGTATTACATTGGTATCTTTTCGCTCTTTTTTAAATATCGAGTATTAATTATACAACACTGATATCGCTTATTTCGGATACGAATAAGGGAAAACATTAAAGGAAGAACACAATACGTTCTTGTATTGGTGTTCTTTTTTTTATTATTACTTACGCGATCAAGTCGCGGACATGTAAGAGTGGTACTTTGTTATATCCTTTGCCAAATATCGGTAAGAATGGCATATTTTGCCATGCCATTTTGAAGAGATAGTGAAGCGGGCCTTCTTCTTCGCCGTACGTAACACCACAACAAATGACCAAGGTTCTCAGATTGCTCTTCAAATTAACACGCTTTTTCACAGTTATGACTTCTCTCTCGCATCGTATGTACTCCTTATAATTCGGATGTGGTTTCCGTTTTCTGTAGTCGGCCTCGGTGAACGGTAAATTCGGATCAGCAAGATCTAATGGTTTCGTAAGAGCCCACGTCATTATCGTAGAAATCAGTATAAAGTATCGCGTTGGCTCTTGCTGTTTGAAAACTTTCGGCGACTTTTCCTGCGCACATTCCAACGCGTGGACCATTTCTGAAAATCAAAGATGTTGTTCTTTCGATAAAAGCATTACGATGTGACATAACTTTTAAAATTGAATTTCGCTGTTTAATAATATGCGTAATTTCATGAAATTATTTTCTTTTAAATAAATTATGAGACGACGCTAAATATACTATATGGTCTATTCTTTCCATCAAGATTGAGAAGTAATATAAAAAGATCTGTGCATGCAAATTGACATAAAATTTGTTAATTGCGCTATTCAGTTTAAGTGTACATTATTTCTTTTATGATTACATAATTATACAAGATAGATAATCTATTTATTTCATGCTCTACATATTTTTTTTTATTTCGATAAGGTTCTCTCTGTTCTTTCTGTTTTTTTTAAATATATAACAGATGTCAGAGATTATGAAATTAAACCGTTCTTGACTGATTAACTAAAAAATGCAAATTCTACTTTTGATCTCGTGTTTGCCCAGTGACACAATTTACAAGAAATACAATTTCAAATTGAACGTTACAAATGCGATTCAATGTTAACCGTCAATATTGATACAAAATTTAGAAACTTTCTTATAAGAAATGAACAACTACTTAAGAATGTTTCATTTCTTTTTACTTACGATCCTGAGATTAATAGCGGATTAAAGTATTTTAATAAACCTTTCAGAATCCAGCATGCCTCCTCGATTTGATTTGGCTCTTGAGTAATGTCGTAAATAATGACACCGCAGGTAATCACCTCGGATAAAAGGAGATTTTTGTCGTCTGAATTTCTCATAATCACTGTCAGGTTGTCTGGGCACAAATACTATGGAACGGTAATGGAAATCAAATGGCGTTACACGCAAGCAAACCTAATGACGTCGATTTTTCAGTCACATATATTCTTTTATTTTTTGCAGCCACCTTTGTCTCATTTTATTACTGATGTCTCTCCATATGGCATAGTATAAAATAGGATAAGCTAAAGGCACGATTCATCATAATCCAGGTACTAAGATTTGAATTTACTATTTTGTGCCATATATTCAGAGAAAAAACAGAACAGTTTTTCATATATCTGCATTTATTTATTTGGAAGATATAATATATTGAAATCTAATATATTAAAATTGAGGCAAATGTAAAATCTTAATTGTTCAAATCCCTTTCGTCTTCTTAAAATAATAAATTTACTAAGTTATAATAAAAAAAAATCAAGAATTTAAACAATTTTATGAAAATTTTAATACATTATTAGAGGAAGAGATGATATTATGCCTTCACGCTCCTTTATATTAACTTTGTTAATAATCAATATTTTAAATTAAAGACTTAGTAATTTATATTTGTCAAAGCATTTTTAATCAATTTTAGACTCAAAGTTATGCAATGTTTATTACTTAGACGATATTTATAAAAATGTAACGATACTGCGTAATGGGTTGAAGAAAGATAGGGATGATAATGTGGCCCATTAAATTAGATTTTAAAAATTTATTTTGTTTAAACACTTCTAAACTCTTAGAACAATTTTATTCAAAACAAATAGACTTTTAAACTTAACCACAATTATTTTTTCAAAAAAATTTACACTACCTATGTAGAATATATGAAGTATAGATTAGTAGAGAATAACTACTTCAATATAAAAACCTCGAAAAAGAGGCATATCATTAACAATATCATCAACACGCTTAGGGAAGCGTGTTGATTTTACACGTACTTTTATTGTATTCGATAAGCGAATTGTAGTTCTACTACTAATCTATACTTCACATTACAGGTAGTGTAAATTTTTTTGAAAAAATAATTGTGGTTAAGTTTAAAAGTCTATTTGTTTTGAATATTAGCAAAATGCCATGCTATTAATGTTTCTTAACTTGAAATGTGTATAGCCGAATAAAATGTTAAATAAGGAACAAAATATCGAAGTGTCCATATATATGTATAATAATACGTTTTAATTTAAGAAGAATAAGGAAGTATGTACAATTAATTTCAGATGTTGTCTACTGATATATTAGCGCCAGTACATAATGGTAGCTTACTCAATTAATAATTACGCAAGTCAATCGTAGAATCCGTCACTTACGAAGATACTGAAATCAATAGCGAACTCGAACAATGTTGATAACGTATAGATGATTGTCACTAACACAATCACACTATCCTTTTCGTATTTTTTGTATATACAGAACTTACATAAATGTGTGTTGCTTTGTTGTACTATATTCATCGAAAAACCTAACCATGCATGTATAGAAATCTTTCTGCAAACTTCTCGAATATTCTTAAGCTTCTGAATACAAAAGTACAGCAATTTAAAAAAATTTTTTTGTTTGGAGCATACTTTCGTTACGCACAAATTGCGAAATTTTTGGATTAGGTAAATATTATGCTGACAGCTTGAGATTTTACATTAAAACATTGTTTTCGTTTTCATCATATATTGAGAGCAATACTACATATATAATACCAAATGTCTGAAATATATCCCAGAGACGTTCCAGAAACAATATGATATCTCTGGGATGTATTTCGGACATTTATGCTGTATGGGTTACTATTTATTTTTATTTATTTTTGCACGTACTTTTATTGTACAGAGTGTGTCAGTTAAATCCGGACAAAATAAACAATGTATTTAACAAAAATTTAATGTATTTAACAATGTATTTAACAAAAGTCAAACGTACAAAATTACATAAAAACCTTTTTTCGTGTCATTTGTGGAACCGTTATAAGCAAAAATTACTCAATGTAATCACTGTCTGTTGCAATTACTATGTCGATCCTGGGCCTGAAGCGATTGCACGCTCTCTGCAACGCCGGCTTGTCCATATTGAAAAATGTTGCTTCAATAAGCCTGGAGAGATGCCATATTAAGATGTCTCGACTTGTTAGTGACCCTTTCAATCACGCTCCACATTTAATAGTGCAACGGATTTAAATCTGGACTATTCGGAGGCCAAAACTCTGCTCCAAAACATGTCGACGTTGTCCGACAGCCAGTTTTAGACTAAATGACTCGTGTGAGCTAGTGCACCGTCCTGTTGGAAGATGTAGGTCCTTTTCGGGTATACGGTGCATGGTAGCCTCGTTCAAAACCCAAAATTGTCGCCAATTTTCTGAGACTGCCTTGGGTCTTCTGCGATCAGCTCTTATCAGCTTATAGACAACTTCCTTGCCAACCTCTCTCTTGAATGGCTCTTTCTCGACCGGTTTGCGAAATCTTTTTCGGACTTCTCCGAAGCCTTATACTTAGCGGAAACTTCGTAAACTGTCGATCTCGGATATTTAAAGAACTCAATTATTTTGACCGGCGTACGTCTAGCGCGAAGACTTTCAATAATTGCCGTTCTTCGGTTATATTCCATGCTCGATCTTGACTGCTTAGCCATTTTGAGATTATGTTCGTTCAGAATATTGTTTTAGCTTATTTGGACACAAATACCAACTTAGCGTTGAAGTAAAATATGGCGAAAAATTTAAGTTGAAATTTGTATTTAGCTGACGCATCCTGTATAAAAGCATTTGTAATTCTGTACAACCAATACAACATAAATTTTGCAGAAAAATGTCAGTATACTGTCGGTAAAGTTTTAGCTTTAGTATCCCCTTAATGAAAATATTAAGAGGAATCCCTATAATTATACAAGCCATAGTACTTCCTCCTCTACTCATAAGCAACTGAGATATTGGATATTAATTGATAAAAATATTCTTTTACTAAAACATAATTGGCAAAGCAATAATCAAAATTAATGGTTATGTATGTAATCACATGCACAGGAATATCTTAATCGATTGATTAAATTAATTATTATTCGATGCATAATCAATCACATTAATGTTTGATTAATAATTAATTTCATTAATCCATGAAATTATTCGTGATTTTATATAAAATAAACGATATTATAATGTAGTCATATATAATAATTGATTAATTTTGATTATTGACTTATCGGTTATAAAAGAAAATTTTACTTCTCTCAGATAATATTATAATATAATTTTAAGTTCACAAATAATGTTATTGTAATGTTATTGTATTGTTATAATATAATTGTTTATTATCCAAGAAATATTATAATATAATGTAATATAACGCATAATTTTTTATGGAAATGTATTCTCTTTAGAAAATATTATATAAAATATCGCGATAAAATATTATACAAAATTTAATACATGCGAATATATATTATATTTAAGTTGTTATTAACTAATAAAGATAGATGTAAAAAGTTTTGTAAGTTTTACTGAGTATAATATATAAAACGAAATAATAAGATAAAATTTTGATAAACCGAAATAATAAAAAGCTCCTCGAATAGATTAACTAACAGTGAGATTTGAAACGGCACATAAGGAGCAAGCACGGATGTCTTAGTGCTATTAAATACTAATATTACTTTTTAATATTAATATGATTGTGGGAGGATTGTGGGAAATTGTCCAGTATGTTAAACGCACGTATCGAAATTTTTTCTTTGATTATCGTACGCGGAGAATTAACCTTCCATACTTAGACCGATTCTTGAGTCCCAATTTTTATATATATATTTTAAAAATATATATATAAAAATATAATATATATATATATATATACATATATATATAAATTGGGACTCAAGGATCGGTCTAAGTATGGAAGGTTGATTCTCCGCGTACGATAATCGAAGAAAAAATTTTGATACGTGCGTTTAACATACTGAACAGTTTTATCCTCCCACGATCATATTAATATTAAAAAGTAATATTAGTATTTAATAGCACTAAGACATCCGTGCTTGCTTCTTATGTGCCGTTTCAAATCTCACTGTTATAAAATTTTGACTTTGGAGTTATAACAACCTCTCCAAAATAAGATTTAATGCGAAATATACGAAGATACGTGATGTGAAAATAATGATAATACATATCAATTATGTTTACATGTAAACACATTGTTGATGTCAGGTGAATTTGACGATTATAAGATGTAGTAAAGGTATATGTTGAATAAAAATACATGTTGAAATCGAAAGAAGACATCCAGTAAAAGCAAACTCGTTAATCTCCAAATAATCAGAAATCATCGTTAATTAAACTTAAAATTAAAAAAAAGTAAAAAAAAAGAGAAAAAATGTGAGTACATTACCTCGCGGTCCAGAACTGTACCAATCACTTCGTATTTTCGTGAAACTACAGTACTCTTGTCTGGCCACTTTCTTTTCCCTATTTCTTCTTCCTCCACGTGTTCGTCGTCCTCGTTCTCGAATTCTTCGCCTTCTTCATTTGGCAAGACATCTACGCGCGTATTTCGCGTAGCGACGTACACGGTATCCGATAATACCTGTGAATGTTTTAGTTCTTGAGGTGATAAAATTTTAACACAAGATATCAGCACAAATTTGTCACTTAACTTTACTTTACTTAATAATTACACTTAATTTTTATACTTCGTTGTAAAAGTATAGCTGAGAAGCGCACGCTTGTTTACATTATTATTGAGAAATGCAATATATTTTTTCTACTACAATAAATTTGATTATATCTTGTTACGGAGCATAACCAAAGGGATAAACGTGAGTCATAAAACCAATAATCTGTTTTCGTAGATAGTTCGGATAGTGGAAAAGGAAGGACATGCTACCACTACGTATTTGAGTAAATGAACATCCCATGATAAGATAAGATCGATTTAAAGTGCACTTTATTTAGTATATCTTCATGTATACAAGGTGTCCCAGATTCTTCTTTGCATATCTTGTAAGAATGTAAAATGAGTTGAGGTGAACATAAAAATCTTATATAGTTTTACGATATTCGCAATAATAACTGAGAAATTAATTGTAAAAGTTAAGGAAAAACGCACGCTGAATGGTTGAGGGAGGAGCACTCAAGGTCTAATAATACACTGTAAAAAATTTGTGTAAAATTTCATGTAATTATGAGGCCAAGTATTATATTTGTAAATTTACACAAGGTATCAAAATGTGTCTTTCATCTATATAAATATATTTTTATACGATAATTACGTGTGTAAATTTACATATAAAATAGTTGGTCTCAAAATTACCCACTATAATTGTTCGGGATTCGGAGCAGATGAGTTTCAAGGATAATATTCAGTCAACTCAATAACATTCCAAGAGAAATAAGTGACACGTCTGTTCCGAAACTCGAGCATATTTATTCGCGAATAATTGCTCGTAAGGACACGTAAACACGCGGGTCCGCGGCGCTTGCCGGATAATCAGCTCGCCACGTCTAAACAATCGTTGACGTTGACATAACAACCGCGAACTAAACAATAATTCCACGAATCGTCAGCCGGCACGCGCCGCGGATCTCCGCATCTCAACGCTTTATTTCCTTTTAAGGAAATCAACGCGCGACAGAGCACAACCGATAGGGGTATTAGATACCGCTCACAACGGCTACTTCTCTTCTTCTTGTAGATTTTCGCTCGACGTTTCCGCCGTATGCATCTAGAACCATCGTGGTCCCCGAATCCTCACTCTCGCTTATCGGTATAAGCATTCGCTCGGGTGACTCTCAGCGGTATCGATAAATTCAAGTCGCGATCGTCGCGTCGGAAGCCGCTATCCGCTATTCGTACAACTATCACCCTATTGAAGTGTGCTCTTTCGCGCGCCCGGGAACGGACAGTCCAGTGAGATCCACGTCCCGGATTCAGCAAAGGCACGTCCGCATTCGCCGCCCAAATCTGTGGAAGCCGTCGGCTATTAAGTTTTAACACTTTAAGAATATTAGAACTGGTTACGCCAAGGTTCGATAACTCCGCGGGTCACAAACGGAGATCACCGCGTTTGAAGATTTCCGGCGTCCGCGGCAAGAGATCACGAGCTGTAAAAGGCGACAAGACCATACGATCCTGCGCAACCGAATAAAGTTGTTTTCATTAACTATCTCGAGACTGAGTTAATTTGTCCTCACACCACTGGATCGCCCGCTTCTCACGCCACCGGACCTCGTGCGAGGTCGTATCAGAGATTCCGCTACATCACGCGGACTTTCTGATACAATAATCGATATAATTTTACATAAATTTTTTACAGTGTATAGCGCACGGATGTCGGCGCGCGGTGATTGGAAAAACAACGCACCATTGCCTATACTTATATCTCTGCGCTCTTACATCTCGCCTTGGCGGTGTGCGGCGAGACATAGGATCATAGTGATATATAGAGACCCTCAAACAGAGACTGGCCATTGGAGGTCTCCACGTGATTGGTGCACGGGATGGTGGTCGGAAAATTGCGACATCAATATAAAGCGGGAAGCACATACTCTTGCATAAAGGCATAATGCATAACGAATAAGATAATTAACAAATCAGAATCCTCATTTCTATTGCCATGATAAAAATAAAGGACTCTGATTGGTCAATTTTCTTATACGTTATGCATTATGCCTTTATGCAAGAGTGTGTGCTCCCCGCTTAAGTTATAGTGAGAAAACTATACTCGTCTCACACTACTAATTGCACTACTAAGTATAGCAGTGCAGCGAAAAAGTACAGACAAACACACATCCTTACAAGTTCACGTATTTACGGCTGCCATTATTTCGGGTCATATTCTCTAGCATGGCCAGTCTCTGTTATACACTCTCCTCCGGGCATTTTGTAGGGACGTAGAATGGGTTAATGTGAACATAAAAGTCCTATAGTCCCGTTTTGCGATATTCGCAATAATTATCGAGATATTAATTGTAGAAAATTTGTGAATCATCATGCAGGATATAGTAAATAAGTTATAATAGCGACGACTGCCGTCGTATACTTATACTTTAAATTGAATAAAAAAGTCCTCTACCATTTTGCAAATAATCACATAGATTTTTAATTATTAATTAAAGAAGATGAGTGCATTATCACGCAAAATCGTGCAATAATTTTATGTTTACCTCAACCTGTTCTATGTCCCGACAAAATGTCTGGAGGAGAGTGTGAGACACCCTATGTAAGACGCGCGCTGACATCTGCCTGCTATATTACTGAGTCGCGAGCGCTCCTCCCTCAACTATTCAATATGCGTTTTTCCTTAATCTTTTACAATTAATTTCTCGGTTATTATTGTGAATATCGCAAAACGGCATGGGACTTTTATGTTCATTTTAACTCGTTTTACATTCCCACAAAATATGCGGAGGAGAGTCTGGGATACCCTATATGTGTTAACGCAAAAAGTTTATGTTCTTTACACATTCACTTACGCTTTTTACTTATATTTTTCTCTCATTGGACGAAGTGGTCTATACGTAATTCTAATTTAATTGCCGAAACTTCGCCACACAAATATGTGCTTTAATATATAAGATATTAATATATAAGATAAGCTGTAATAGCTATAGTATTAATATAAAATAAGCTATAATGATACAAATTAACAAATCTTCGTTGCGGTATACAGCTACGAAAAGTTTCTTCGGAAAATCGTAAGAGCAATAACAACCGTAGAGTTAATTCTCATAGAAATTTCTCGTTTTTCTAAAAAGTATGTAAAATACAAGTTATGTAAATAAACCTTGCTAGTGCATATGTGAGTAGATCACTAATGTAAAAAAGCATTATCTTATAAAAATCATTTGCGGATGTCTAGAGTGAAATTAAATTTTTAATTATGAGAGAATAATAATGTTTGACAGTAGTAAACGCGTATGATTACACTTGGCCTAGCATATGCGACGAATAAATTTTCTATGTAAAACAAATCTTTTATCCCAATTATTTCATGTTCGATTCCTGGCTGAGGCAGTATTTTTCATAACTTTTAATATAAATAAAAAAATGCACAGTCGAATGGGATAGAGATTGTGCATTAATAAAACTAATAATAATTAGAAAAGTCGAGTTTATACATATAGAATAAAGATTAATTTATCTTATATGTTAAGTCGAGAATAATTGGTCATATACGTTTGTTACTATCAAATGTTACTATTTTGTCATAATTTTAAATTTAATTTTGCACTAGACATCTATGAATGGCTTTTATAAAGCCATATTTTTTTCACATTAATAATATAAATTTCATGTTGTAGCAACTAGTCTACCTTTGTTAGTTTAAGTGATTGTTCTATTTTAATTGACAAAAGTAAAAAGAAGAGGATTTCTATAATTATATTTTCCTATTTTTATTACTGTACGCCAGCATGAACAAATGATATACAAAACAAATTTTATATATTCGTTTATATACATGTCCTTATGATTGAATTATAACTTTCAGCACTAGGGATTTACTTTTTATTGTATCGTTGAAGATAATTTTACTACGGTGTACACGTGTTTTGAAGCATTCTTTTTTTAAGTATTTGATTCAAAGTAAAACCTTATGGTATGCTTTAATTGTATTATTGAATCCCTTTTCAACATTACAGAATCGTTCCGATTCTTTAGTCACTATACCCTTTATCTCTTTTTTAGATAAATTTAATCTGTAGCTTTTTTTTCTAATAATCACGTTTTTTGCCTTAAATAATACGTAAGATATAAATCACAGAAATAGAATAAGCGAAATAATATAATACTATAATTATATAACTTTCCTTCAAAATGTTTATTAATGTGTTTGTAAATCCTTAGATAATTTTATATAGTTTTAAAATGTGTCAAATTTGTTTTAAGAATGGTACTCACGTCAGCTAATAATTTTCCGTGATAGCTGTCAATGTGATTGATAAAAACACGCCAGGGCTTAAAATATGATTTTGCATTTTTAATAAACAAATTGCGATCTTTTAGTCTTTTTCCAACCGCTTCATGGCCGGATAGATCGTTTAAAATAGCCGTGGTTATTGGCTCCGTTATTGATATATTTTGTTCAATATCCATTTTGTATATAAGGGACAGTTACTTCATAAGCATACGATATTTTGTTTTACAAAAGTACGAGATGAATTTTGACATTTCCAACTTCTCGGTACAACTTCAATACGATTGAAAATGTGTTAAATATATGCGCACATAAAGATAGTTTACACATTAAATGTTACACATTAATGCCCGTTTTCACCAATAGTGACCAATAGTGATTGTAAATTTTTCGTAGCTGTACACCGCAACAAAGATAATTTGTATCATTATGGTTTATTTTATATTAATATTGTAACTATTATAGCTTGTCTTATATATTAAAACACATATTTGTGTGGCGAAGATTCGGCAATTAAATTAGAATTACGTATAGACCGCTTTGTCCAATGAGAGAAAAATAAAGAGTGTAAGTGAATGTATGAAGAACATAAACTTTTCGCGTAGATATTAAACTATGTTTATCTGAATGTCGTTTAAAATGAATGTTAGTTTAAGCTCGGTTTAGATATCGCTTTCCACCAACTTTTTTAGGGCCGGTTTTGCAATAGCAGTTTAAATTTTGATTCAAGTTTAAACTTTATCTTAATAATGCGTTTGTTTTGTTCAAACAGAGTTTAAGTTGAAATCTAAGTTTAAACTATCATTAAAAAACCGACCTTTAGAAAGCATCGTTTAAGTACACTTATACTCTGTGCGATAAAACTTTTCTAGTTATCAGCATGGACGTAAGAATATCTGAACAGAGCACAAATGCGACTATCGACGAGGAACTGTGAAGGGGCAAGGGGCTTACGAGGCAAGAGGAGTACATCGTCGCAGCCATGTTGGTACAGGAGCTTTTGTATCTATTTTCACTCTGTCAAAATCATAGATTTCTATGTATAAACTAAACTGCTAATATTTAGTTATGTATTTAGCGAGTGATCGGAAAAATATCGGGCGGCCATCTTTGAAAGGACCGTATCATATAGGAGTAGTAATGACACGCACTATAGCATATTGCTTCCTCCCACTCACACATTGCCACTCAGGTCACGTATGTGAAGTCTTTTCAAAGATAGCGGACGGTATTTTTCCGAATAAAACAATCCGATTTAAACAATCCTTAACTAAACTATACCTATTTAGTATCTATTATATTATATAAAAGTCTGTAATCAAAATAGCGATCGTCGTCATCTTAGTACATCAACTCCATTGCAATACATATATCATTCCCCTCACCCCTTGAGCTTTATCCCCGCGACAATATGCTCCGTCCAGATATTCTTACGTTCATCGTTATCAGTAGAGTAAGAGCCTTCGCACCAGAATATCCGTAACCCAGATAACATTGGCTAGAGAGATATCCGTAGAACTCTAAAGTAGTGTCTTAGTTGATCGGAAAATGTGACCATATTAGCGGAAATATAGAGCAATTAATTGGATAATAAGAGTATGCGCCAACTAAAAATAAACCTTCTTGCATTTTATGTAAAACATAGTTATAAGACTATTAAATTACTTTAAAAGAATATAGGTTTCTGTTTCCTTAGGATAAAAAATGAATTACTATAGTAGTCGACTACTAAGACTTTGCTTTTAAACTATGATAGGAGATTTTTCGTTCATATTTTAAGATGATATTGTTTAGGCAATATAGTTTTCTTTTTGCTCGATATAATAACTAGATATATTTTCTAATAAATGTTGTCATTAGTAGATGATCATTTAGCAATCTTCAAAAATTGGAAAAATGTACAACTACAATAACCTCCAACTGTGGCTATACATTCACGCTATTGTTGGAGACTTTTCGATTGTACTTTAGAATGATATTGTTGGACGAATGTAGTATGCTTTTTCTTGCTAAAATAATTACATAATTTTTATAACTATAGTTGATGATCATTAAGCAATTTTCATAATGTCGCAAATTATACGACTATGTTAACCTTCTATTATCACTTTATTTTTCTGTTAGTGTTGAAGATTTCTCAATTATACTTTAGAATAATACGACCGTACATAATATGACTGTTCCCGAGAGTGTGTGGCGTGTTCCTTAATTACGTGCGTTCAGTGATTCGTTGTTAACGTGACTCGGCCAAACGAAAATAAGCACCACATGATGGAGAGAAAACGAAATCTTCCGCGTAGCTCGCGTAAAAGTTTTGATAAATTATCTATCAGGCAAAAAAGATTGCATCATCGAACAATATTAAATGCGACTATAAATGCGCTTAATGCACCACAAGTTCAATCCAGCGATAACCTCAAAGAAAACAACATAGCATGTGAACATGTTTCATGCCATACTGGAAGTGCTCTTATTATTGATAGGGATAATAATACATCATTAATAAATACTGACAGCAGTAATTATTCCGATACAAGTGATGAGAGTGACAATGATATTATTTTAAACAATATTAATAAGGAGATTTTCATCGATTTTAGAGCAACACTAGCACAAGCATGTATTGAAAACCACATGACTCATATGCAGATAAATTCTATTCTAAAAGTATTGCAAAAACATGAATGTTTCAAAAACCTTCCTAAAGATGCTAGAACATTATTAGGTACACCGAAAGACTGTAACAAAAAAATTAGAGACGTTTTCCCAGGTCAATATCTTCATTTGGGTATTTGTGAAAACATTTTAAAGAAATTATCACTCTGTAATGAAGTGCCCTTGGAAATTTTGATTGACATTAGTACTGATGGAGCAAACGTTTATGAAAGTGTTAATTTTGATATTTGGCCCATTCAATTTCGAATTATTAATATCAAAGACAAAACTCCAATGATTGCGGGAATCTACGCAGGACCTAAAAAACCAACCGATTTTATAGATTTCTTTAAAGAATTCAATTTAGAACTGTTGCAATTACTCGAAAAAGGTATTCCGTTTAACGATAAAATTGTAAGAATAAAATTAAATTGCTTTATTGCTGACACACCTGCTAGGCACACATGCTTAAATATTAAGGGACACGCCGGATTTAATTGTTGCAACAAATGTAAAATACCAGGCGAAAGGCATAAAACAGATAGGACTATTATTTTTAAAGGAACGAATCATCTTCCGCAGATTGATGAAGAATATCGTCAGAAAGAAAAGATGGACGTAAATCATCATCATGGTTACTCGGTTCTGCATTCATTATCATTGGATTTAGTACGTCAAACTCCGCTAGATAGTATGCATTTAGTGTACTTAGGAGTAGTCAAACAAATAATCGTAAAAGCATGACTAGAAGGGTTCTATCGGCCAACGAAATTAAAAGATGTTGTAAAAGATCGTATTTCAAATCGCCTTTCAACATTAATTAATTACTGCCCATGTGAATTTTCTCGAAAACCGAGAAGACTGGATTTTTGCCGACGTTTTAAAGCAACTGAGTTTCGACAATTGTTATTATCTACGGGACCAACTGTTTTGTTAGATTTGTTTGGTGACGATGAACGAATGCAGCATTTTTTAAAATTACATTATGCGATCCGTATTCTTGTATCATCAAATGAAAGAACCCACAATGATATTGAAAAAGCAAAAATGATTTTAGAATCATTTGTAACTGACAGTATTTCTGTTTATGGTAGAAACTTTTTATCGTACAATGTCCATAATCTAATTCATTTAACGGATGATGTTCATAATTTCGGTCCACTGGATCATTTTTCTTGTTTTCCGTTTGAGAATAATATGATGTTTTTTAAAAAAGTGGTTCGTAAACCTTCTATGTCATTACAACAGATTTATAATCGTTACATAGAGACAAAAAATCACGATTTCCAGAGTTCTTCGCAAAATCCCACTTTCACGACTCGTGTATATCGTCAAAAATTACATAAAGGCCCTCATGTGCATCAGCAAGAAAACATAAAGCAGTTTTCATGTATTAAAATAAATGGAGTTACTTACAAATTAGACAAAAGCAATCATTGTTGCATTTTACAAGATGGTACTGTTTGCATTATAGTGAATATATTACAATATGATGATGACAATGAGTATCGTTTAATTGTACAAAAATTTCAAGTTATTAATGCATTTTATAACATCAATAATTTAAACTCACAAGAAGTAGGAATTTTTAAATGTACAGAGTTATCTCGAGATACATATGAAATTTCATTTCGGGATGTTAAATCCAAGGCTTATAAAATGCCTTTTTGGCAAAACGCAGAACTAGACTTTGAAAGAAACATTAATATTATAGTTGAAATTTATAATGATGAATGGTTATTACATTAACTTAACTTTTATATATTTCGTATTGTTTAAATATTAATACAAATAACTAAATTTAATAATTATTTTAATAATGCGTCTATTAAAATGTTAATTAAAATTTTATAATAAAAATTTTATATTACTTTATAAAATTTTATAAAGTAATATTTATTAATAATAATGTATATCGAAAATTAAGTTCGAAAACATTTAAATTAAAAGAAATGCGCGGGAAATTGTATGCACACGGTTAAACAAGTGAACACAGAGGAGTTAGCTTCTTCTTTCCGCTTTCTTCATAACCTAAAGCTTCAACGGCAGCCACAACACTTGTGTTTGTCGCGTTTAGTGTTCAGTGTTTCATTATGGAAATGCGTAATAGTGCCGAAAATATAAACATACATAACATGGATAACCAAGCTGATCGAAATATTGGAACCATATGCTGTATGTATGAGTCCTTCCACGCGTGAAAAATTTCAAGACATTAAAGTTATATTTTGTTTTATTCATCTATTCCTTGCATTTCTTAGTGGATTCTACATCAATAAGCAATAATAACGTATACAATTTGTGTGGTACACTTGAACTCGAGCAAATGAAGGAATCGTCTAATGTGATTTCATCCAAGGAAAAATCTTTTTCAAATTTAATGTCTACATCACTTCCAGAAAATTCGTATTTAATTAATGACAAAACAGTTAATTTGTATCACCAAAGATGCCGAAATGAAGGTACCTATATCTTTTATAAAATTTTTGTAAATTTTTTATATATCATATTATTTAATTCTAATGTTTTGATTGTAGATTTACAAAGCACTTCAAGGTTACAGGATACTACAGATGATATTTCCATTTCACCTGTATTTCAATCAATAATGCAGAAATTAGAGTATGTACCTACCTAGTTGGTAGTCGTAAAAAAATGTTATCTTTTATCTAAAAACAATATAAATGAATATTATATCATAATATTCATTTATATTGTTTAATTAATTAATAAATTTATTTATTTATTTTATTCCATTTCCAAAAATAGACCCTTTTTAATATTTATCTTGTTATGTTATTTATATATTTTAGAAACGTAAGCAAACAAGTGCATTCAATTGGACAACAAGTGCATTTAATTGGACAACAAGTTAATACATTAGTTAGTATCCAAAGCTTGATAAATGATTCTCAGTCCATAATACAAGATTTGAATTTGCCGATATCCACGAGAGAAGAGTACCATGAATTTAATTCTGATAGCAAAAAGTTACAAATCTTAGTATGTATTGTACAAGAAAAATTATTCAATTTTTTAAATATAATATTAATAATCATTGTTATTTACTATTCTTATAGCAAACATATCTGGTCACATTAGGTGGTTTGGATTTGCGAGGGGCGTTAAATGATTTTTTAAAAGTCACCATCACTGATGAGTTTGTGGCAAGAAATATAACATGGAAAGAGGGAAATAATAAATTGCATTTTCGAGAAAGTGCAATAAGCCGGACTTTCTTTGGTAATTATTTTCGATTATAATTTCTTTTCAATAATTAATAATATTGCTTCTGATTATCTTAATAAATAATGTTGGCCATTTTAATTTATTTTATATCTTCATATTAAAATATCGGATATGATATGAGTCTGTAGTTAAATCAATAGTTTTCATGAAAACTTACTTGTTAGTAAATACATTCATATTTTATTCCATTTAAAATTTAACATTTATAATTTAACAAAAAATGTACTGCTTTTTTAATACTGTAATACTTACTGTAATAAGATATCGGTTTGATGTTTATATTTAAAAATACACAATAATACAATAAATTGAAATAAAAATAGTTATAAAGTATATTATGATGAATCACATTAATTGTTTAAAAATAATAAATTCTATTTTTGTCACTTTATAGCAATTTATATAACATTAAGTTTTGTAAAAGAAATTGAAAGAATGTTCGAATTGTTTAAATACAATAGTACTATTAAAGAATTTAATTCTTATTATAACATCAATCATTATTCTTTTAGGTGCTGCTTGTAGACTTGTTAGATTAGGACCGATCTCTTTTAAAGAATATTGTACAGAGATAAAATGTACTATTAAAAATGCAACTCAAAGAGTGTACATGTCAAAGGTTGTAAGACCCAGGAGAAAGCGGAATGTTGAAGAAATTGAAAAAGATGCTCATCTGATGCAAATGTATGAAGCGGCTTAATGATTTTTTTTCTTAAATAACGTTAATTTTTTATTTAAGGAATGATCAAACCTTTCTTTTACTTTGCATACAAAATTCATGTTCATATTGTAATTTTTACAACTGCAAAGTCAAATTACTTTTCTTTAAACACAAAATGTTATTTCATTAAGATTGATCATAATCGTTATGTTATTTTTATTTCAACAAGAGAAATAATTTAATATATATGTTTTAAGTTGTACCATTTTCTAAGTACTATAAAGTATTATAAGTATTATAAGTATTATAAGTGTTGTAAGTATTAAAGTTTTCTTTTTTAAATTCTTTAAAAAAATTTTTTTGATTGCGATTGTATTACTATATTATGCTATTTCTTTTATTATACTATATTGACTTATAATATTGAATTTTATCTACTAAAATTGAATTACGATATTGTTTTGTGACTAAATATATTTGTGACTAAATATATTGTTTTGTAACTAAATGATATTTTATTTTTCTACTCACGAACGAGTGCATTAAAGAAGAGGAGAATTAAAAGTCATGAAATTTTGAGTTTTACTAAATTCTTAATAATTAAACTTGACGAAATTGTTATTTAAGTATAATTATTCAGATTACAGAAAAATGTAATATCTTTGCTTTTCATTACTATCTTTTTCTTTATCTATAGTAGCACAGTAATATATTACATCGGTCTTACAGAAGTACTTTACAATATTGAAATTCGGATTTTTACATTTTTATATAATAACTATAGGTAACTAGAAGTAGATGTGATAATAATATTTAAAATGCTCTATCTTATCTTGATAATAACATGCCATTAATGCTTTTAAATATCAACAATTTAACGGCAGTGTACGTAACTACAACAACAATTTATTAAAATTCGGGTTTTAACGTTTTTATAATTAGAAAAAACTAGTAACGTCCCAAGAGTTGTGATAAAAAAGATTTATAATTTTTTATCAAAATTTGTGGGATTTTTCTAATTTTCTCTAATTATTATAAAAACGTAAAAATCTGAATTTCAATAAATTGTTAGTTATATTGCCGTTAAATCGTTGATATTTAAAAGCATTAATAGCATGTTGTTATCAAGATAAGGTAGAGCATTTTAAATATTATTACCACATCTACTTCTACTAACCTACAGTTATTTTATAATAGTGGACTATTATTGGGAAGCAAAAGCGAACTACATTTGCTCAAGATTAGAAACATATTGTAGGAGATAGAAAAGAAACTTCAGTTATACAATAGTAATGAACTCATGTATGAGACTAAAAGCAGGATACAGATTTTCGATAATAGAGACATATTGTACAAGATTACAAGTCTTATTTTAAAGTATGTGCATAATATCTTACTATCATATTTACCTACTTGTGTGCATTTTCGACGTTAACAAGGACACTTTTAGACTCTCTAAAATAGTATACTTTTAAACTATTATTAGGATGCTTGAATGTTATCTGGGATATATATATATATTCACGCCACATATGGTAAATATTGACTTCTTTTTATTAGTAACTATGTAAAAATTAAGATAAAATAAAATTATGGATTACACAAAAAACACTTGGCGTGCCCGTATCGCAATAAGGTGCATTGAAATTTACAAATTGATAATTGACAAAATAGTATTTAGAAAATATATTTAAATTATTTGTATACCCGGGCAGGCCATTTGTTTGTTGTGTGACACTTAATTTTATTTTATTTAAGGAACGATAGAAATATTTTATAGACCTAAATAAAATTGAATTTAAGCTGAGGTTTTGCTTGAATAAAGAAACGTTCCTAATTATATTAATTTCATCGTCGTCATTCAATATTATAAGTCAATATAGTATAATAAAAGAAATAGCATAATATAGTAATACAATCGCAATCAAAAAAATTTTTTTAAAGAATTTAAAAAAGAAAACTTTAATACTTACAACACTTATAATACTTATAATACTTATAATACTTTATAGTACTTAGAAAATGGTACAACTTAAAACATATATATTAAATTATTTCTCTTGTTGAAATAAAAATAACATAACGATTATGATCAATCTTAATGAAATAACATTTTGTGTTTAAAGAAAAGTAATTTGACTTTGCAGTTGTAAAAATTACAATATGAACATGAATTTTGTATGCAAAGTAAAAGAAAGGTTTGATCATTCCTTAAATAAAAAATTAACGTTATTTAAGAAAAAAAATCATTAAGCCGCTTCATACATTTGCATCAGATGAGCATCTTTTTCAATTTCTTCAACATTCCGCTTTCTCCTGGGTCTTACAACCTTTGACATGTACACTCTTTGAGTTGCATTTTTAATAGTACATTTTATCTCTGTACAATATTCTTTAAAAGAGATCGGTCCTAATCTAACAAGTCTACAAGCAGCACCTAAAAGAATAATGATTGATGTTATAATAAGAATTAAATTCTTTAATAGTACTATTGTATTTAAACAATTCGAACATTCTTTCAATTTCTTTTACAAAACTTAATGTTATATAAATTGCTATAAAGTGACAAAAATAGAATTTATTATTTTTAAACAATTAATGTGATTCATCATAATATACTTTATAACTATTTTTATTTCAATTTATTGTATTATTGTGTATTTTTAAATATAAACATCAAACCGATATCTTATTACAGTAAGTATTACAGTATTAAAAAAGCAGTACATTTTTTGTTAAATTATAAATGTTAAATTTTAAATGGAATAAAATATGAATGTATTTACTAACAAGTAAGTTTTCATGAAAACTATTGATTTAACTACAGACTCATATCATATCCGATATTTCAATATGAAGATATAAAATAAATTAAAATGGCCAACATTATTTATTAAGATAATCAGAAGCAATATTATTAATTATTAAAAAGAAATTATAATCGAAAATAATTACCAAAGAAAGTCCGGCTTATTGCACTTTCTCGAAAATGCAATTTATTATTTCCCTCTTTCCATGTTATATTTCTTGCCACAAACTCATCAGTGATGGTGACTTTTAAAAAATCATTTAACGCCC
>NW_022639561.1:559554-560272 GCF_010583005.1 Odontomachus brunneus
ATACATATCATATTATGGTTAAAAATATTTGAGAATTTATTTGAGAATTATTTAAGACAATCTTTAAATATAATAACATACTATGAACAAGCCTTAGTGCGCACTCAGTGCACACTAATGCAAGCAACCAAATTCGCTATAAGACACTACTTTAGAGTTCTACGGATATCTCTCTAGCCAATGTTATCTGGGTATATATATACAGGGTGTCCCGAAGTCCCATGATGACCCTTGGTGAGAACGTAGAACGGATTGAGGTGAGCAAGAAAGTCCTGTGGCGTTTTGCGATATTCGCAATAGTTTTTGAGAAATTAATTATTTTGTCTTAACAAATCAGCGTACACAAAGCGGCAGAGGAAAGAAAGATACCTTCGGCCGACGTGCGACCGTGACACTCGCGAATCGCATCTCGCCGCATCCCTCCGCCCATAGCTACGAGACATAGCGAGGCGCGATATACTGACCATGTGCATGACATATCCGTGTGCCAAATCGACGCCGAATCAAAGCGTGTCGCCGCTTCGGCTGCATACATGTATGTATGTGACACAGCGAGCGGTGTGTAATACAAAATCGTGTGCTCAAAGGTAATTATCTTTCGTTTTTTTCGACGTCGTGGTAGAAAAATGACAGCGCGCATTTAGAAGATTATTTTATAAGACAGTTTAAGGTCACGTTAAAACTGTAATGTGTTTCTGTGATAAAAAAAAAAAAAAAA
>NW_022639561.1:565143-566230 GCF_010583005.1 Odontomachus brunneus
TATATATATATATATATATATATATATATATATATATATATATATACAGGGTGTCCCGCATAAGACATGCCAAAAGAAAAATATAATTAGAACAGATAAAAGTGAACAAAAATTGTATAGGCCATTTTTCAAACAACCACGTAAAATTTCGAGATATTAATTAAAATATTTGGGCATATCGGAGCGCGGCGACACGGCAGGCGGGACATACGGCTCACCACGGCCGGCGAAGAAAAGGGACGATTGCTCGCGGGCCTATCTTATAGGCCAGAGAGGTGGGCCGTTTGGCATACGGAAATGGGTAGCTCCGTGTGTGCGTCCGTGTATGTGTGCGTTCGTCCATTTTCTTCGCCGACCGCGGCGAGCCGTATGTCTCGCCTGCAGCGTCGCGTATTCTGATTTGTCCATCTATTTTATTTAATAACTCGAAATTTTATGTGGTTGTTTGAAAAATGACCTATACAATTTTTATTCACTTTTATGTGTTCTACTTATATTTTTTCTTTTTGTACGCGGGACACCTTGAATATATAGACTGTCTCACATTCTCCTCCGGGCATTTTGTGGGGACGTAGAATAGGTTGATGTAAACATAAAAGTCCTATACCGTTTTGCGATATTTGCAATAATAGTCGAGATATTAATTAAAAAAGATTAAGGAAAAATGCACGTTGAATGGACCGCTCGAGTCACTGCGCGGACTAGTAATAAAGTGCGCGGATATCGCGCGCGGTGATTGGAAGACAATGCACCACTGCCTATACTTATACCGCTGCGCTTCTACATCTTGCCGCACTGCACCGAGATAAGAATAAGTAGTGGTGCATTGATGATCTTGTCGGTTTCGTGCAGTGTTGGGGCGCATTTAGGCCAAAATATTATTAAAATATATACTAACTATTTCATATTATACAATATTTATAGTAAACAAGAAATAAGTATTTATAGTATTATTTTGTAAATATTTTTATTTACAAATATTATACATGAAAAAAGTAAATGTAATTATTTATAACTATTAAATTAATGAAAGAATAAGAAAATCGAAATTTAAATTGATAAGGGTCGCCTTAAAAAATTCTTTAAA
>NW_022639561.1:566240-567825 GCF_010583005.1 Odontomachus brunneus
CTTTTTGTACGCGGGACACCTTGAATATATAGACTGTCTCACATTCTCCTCCGGGCATTTTGTGGGGACGTAGAATAGGTTGATGTAAACATAAAAGTCCTATACCGTTTTGCGATATTTGCAATAATAGTCGAGATATTAATTAAAAAAGATTAAGGAAAAATGCACGTTGAATGGACCGCTCGAGTCACTGCGCGGACTAGTAATAAAGTGCGCGGATATCGCGCGCGGTGATTGGAAGACAATGCACCACTGCCTATACTTATACCGCTGCGCTTCTACATCTTGCCGCACTGCACCGAGATAAGAATAAGTAGTGGTGCATTGATGATCTTGTCGGTTTCGTGCAGTGTTGGGGCGCATTTAGGCCAAAATATTATTAAAATATATACTAACTATTTCATATTATACAATATTTATAGTAAACAAGAAATAAGTATTTATAGTATTATTTTGTAAATATTTTTATTTACAAATATTATACATGAAAAAAGTAAATGTAATTATTTATAACTATTAAATTAATGAAAGAATAAGAAAATCGAAATTTAAATTGATAAGGGTCGCCTTAAAAAATTCTTTAAATGAAAGAAATATATTTTGTTAAATATAATTTATTAACTTAATAAAATATTTGTTACATTTTAGAAAAAATGTAATAAATATAAATTATTATTTTTTATGTATAAGATGAGCTGTAAATTTATGAATTTCTAAATAAAAGAAAGATTTCTTTGACTTTTTTAAAATATCTATATAAAAGAATAAAATAAACAATAATTTCCTTACAAGAAAATTAGTTTTTTTAAATGTAAAAACTATGTTTAAATAAATATTTGCTTGTTTTAAAGGTAAATGAAATACAAGTAAATTTAAAAGTAATGAAATATAAGTAAATCATTTTATAAATGTAAATAAATTATTTTCTGATATTAAAAGTATTTCTTCTTTGTATTTCAAATTAAAATTTTTATTATCAGAAAACAATTTATTTAAATTTACAAAGTAATTTTTTTGTATTTTACTTACTTTTAAAACAAGTAAATATTTTTTAATTATACTTTTATGTATTTTTATACTTTTTATGTATTTTTCAAACATACCTTTTACGTTTAAATAGATCTATTATTTCTTTTTAATAAATCATTTGTTTTCGTACATAGATATACCATATGTATGCAATATAAAGTGTCTCTCGGTGAAAATGACAGTGGTGCAGTGGGTGCAGTGACTCGAGAAGCAAGCAAAGGTTCTTTCAGGTTCGAGTCCCAGCATGGTAAGCAAATTTTCGAAGTGTGTACAATTTAAATTGAATTAAGTAGCGTGTGAAACAATAAAGTGAAAAATTTAAGAAAAATTCAATAAAAGAAAAAAATATTTATATTTTTATAAATATTCTTATAATATTTATAAATGTTCACGTAAACGTTTAATAAATATTTAAAAAAAATTATTAAATACTTTAAAAACGTTTTTTCCAAAACATTTGAATAAACGTTTTTTAATGAAAAAGAGTAAACTTAACCCATTGTTTTTAACGTTTTTAAAAATGTTTTGTAAATGTTTTTTAAATATTTAAAAAAAT
>NW_022639561.1:567835-567981 GCF_010583005.1 Odontomachus brunneus
GTTCGTCCATTTTCTTCGCCGACCGCGGCGAGCCGTATGTCTCGCCTGCAGCGTCGCGTATTCTGATTTGTCCATCTATTTTATTTAATAACTCGAAATTTTATGTGGTTGTTTGAAAAATGACCTATACAATTTTTATTCACTTT
>NW_022639561.1:567991-569297 GCF_010583005.1 Odontomachus brunneus
ATGTATTTTTATACTTTTTATGTATTTTTCAAACATACCTTTTACGTTTAAATAGATCTATTATTTCTTTTTAATAAATCATTTGTTTTCGTACATAGATATACCATATGTATGCAATATAAAGTGTCTCTCGGTGAAAATGACAGTGGTGCAGTGGGTGCAGTGACTCGAGAAGCAAGCAAAGGTTCTTTCAGGTTCGAGTCCCAGCATGGTAAGCAAATTTTCGAAGTGTGTACAATTTAAATTGAATTAAGTAGCGTGTGAAACAATAAAGTGAAAAATTTAAGAAAAATTCAATAAAAGAAAAAAATATTTATATTTTTATAAATATTCTTATAATATTTATAAATGTTCACGTAAACGTTTAATAAATATTTAAAAAAAATTATTAAATACTTTAAAAACGTTTTTTCCAAAACATTTGAATAAACGTTTTTTAATGAAAAAGAGTAAACTTAACCCATTGTTTTTAACGTTTTTAAAAATGTTTTGTAAATGTTTTTTAAATATTTAAAAAAATGTTTTTTTCAATATTATTTTGCTGCTTGGGTATAATCAACTTTAAGATGACTGTAGGTCGACTTGAAAAGTCGACTGACAGTCGATTTTTATCGGAACATTCGTCGACTATAAATCGACATGCAGTCAACTTTTGAAATCGACTTTTAACTTTTCTAGTCGACTTATAGTCGACTTTTAGTCGACTTTTTATTATCTGGGATATATCGTATAGACATTCTAAAGATGAGTATAAGATATAATGCAGGCACATGGCTGGAGATAGGCACTTTTTTATTAATATTTCGGAACTATAGGAAATGCGCAAGTGGCTACGGGGCATATACATCTCGCTGTTTGTCGTTGGTGTCAGGGATGACAAACTCCCATATTAAATTTCAGAACAGTGTTTTAGCACCATCTAAAAGTCTGACTTCGAGAAAAATGAATTAAATAGTATGTATCCAGGTATCAATTGGTAAAGAAGAGATCTTCCCAGACAGCAAACGACGTCCAATGGACGTCCAATTTTGGTGCATATTTAATACCAACGTCCATGGACCTAATATGGACCTATAACGTCCATGGACGTTTTAATTACGTACATTAGTGGATGTACAAAATACGTTGATTTTTGTACGTTTTAAAGACATCCATTTTATGTATTTCTAAGGAACATATGTTGAGCTCGCATATACCTTCATTTATTAATAGTATAAGCAAGTTTCACCATGACGAATGAATTTAAACAATTGATTAAATTTATCTTCTCTATTGGAACAATTGTATCTGTCAAACGATGATGCCC
>NW_022639561.1:569307-569590 GCF_010583005.1 Odontomachus brunneus
ATAAGGGTCGCCTTAAAAAATTCTTTAAATGAAAGAAATATATTTTGTTAAATATAATTTATTAACTTAATAAAATATTTGTTACATTTTAGAAAAAATGTAATAAATATAAATTATTATTTTTTATGTATAAGATGAGCTGTAAATTTATGAATTTCTAAATAAAAGAAAGATTTCTTTGACTTTTTTAAAATATCTATATAAAAGAATAAAATAAACAATAATTTCCTTACAAGAAAATTAGTTTTTTTAAATGTAAAAACTATGTTTAAATAAATATTTG
>NW_022639561.1:569600-570939 GCF_010583005.1 Odontomachus brunneus
CTTTTTAAAACGTTAAAAATAATGGAATAAGTTTCCATTTTTCATTAAAAACGTTAAAAAAATTTTTTAACGTTTGAAAAAATGTTTCGTTTTTTAATATTTAATAGAAGTTTGATATTCATTAAATATTAAAAAAAATAACATTTTTCCAACCCGTTAAGGAAAACATTTCTTAATGGAAAAAGGGAATTTACCCAGACAATATAATAAAAACGGGACATAAAAGGTTTTAAAGATCATCTTTAAGATGTCTTTTAGACGATTTACGTATAAATGTCTTTAAGGCGTCTTAAAGATTATCTTTAAGACATTGTGTTGTCTGGGTACCTAGACAGCACACAATATTTATGATAAAGTTTCATAAATATTTAGGTTAAATTATTTTTTAAAAATATTACATAAATATTTTATAAATATTTCTATACATAAAAAAAAAGTATCCAAATCATTATTCAAAGTATTAAAATATAGGTTAAATATTTTATACAATATTTACAGTAAACAAAAAATAAATATTTGTAGTAATATGTTGTAAACATTTTTATAAATAGTATACATAAAAAATAAATGTAATTATTTATAATTATTAAATTAATGGAAAAATAATGAAATCGAAATTTAAATTGGTAATACTCTCTAAAAAAATTCTTTAAATCAAAGAAATATATTTTTCTAAGTATAATTTCTTAACTTAAAAAAATATTTGTTAGATTTTAGAAAATATGTAATAAATATAAAGTAATATTTTTTTTTAATTTGTGAAATGAACTGTATAATTATAAATTTCTAGAAAAAATGACTTCCTTATAAAAAGAAAAATATTTTTTATGTAAAAACTATATTTAAATAAATATTTGCTTGTTTTAAAAATAAATAAAGTACAAGTAAATCATTTTATAAATCTAAAGAAATTATTTTAAAATTATATTAAAATTATTATATATTAAAAGTATCGTTTTGTATTTCAAATTAGTTTTTTTATTATCAAACAACAATTTATTTAAATTTATAAAATGATTTATTTGTATTTTATTTACTTTTGAACCAAGTAAATATTTTTTCAAATAAATCTAAAAAATATTCAAATAAATCTTTTGTAAATATTTTGTAAATACAGGGTGTTCGGAAAGTACCGGGACGCCCGAATATCAGGAAAAATATAAATTTTACAAAAAAATGTTTCAGACAAAAGTTGTGGCGTTTAAAAAGATGTATTTACTGATCACATCAGTTTGACCTTGGGTTGCGTAGCGAAGGTCAGGTCAAGGTCACATTAATTTTTTTAAATGGAACACCCCATTTTTCATTGCATATTCTTATAGCACATCTCGAGAGCTTT
>NW_022639561.1:571419-576905 GCF_010583005.1 Odontomachus brunneus
TTCCATTTAAAAAAATTAATGTGACCTTGACCTGACCTTCGCTACGCAACCCAAGGTCAAACTGATGTGATCAGTAAATACATCTTTTTAAACGCCACAACTTTTGTCTGAAACATTTTTTTGTAAAACTTATATTTTTCCTGATATTCGGGCGTCCCGGTACTTTCCGAACACCCTGTATATATATTTTATAAATATTTTGTGCTGTTTGTGAGTATCTCATTATTTTTAAGTATTTAAAAATGCTTTTTTAAATGTCTTTTAAATATTCTTTTAGTGGTTAGGAACATTCAATATTCAAAATTATAAATATTTTATTTTCGTCCAGTTTTAGTCCGGTGGGTCCTTAATTTGGATGTCTTTTGAACATCCACAAAAGTAACAACGGATGTTTTAAAATGTCCTAAAAACGTTTGATCTGAAATGGACGTTTTAAATACGTACATAACGTCCAGTACGTACGTTTTTAATACGTTTTTAAAACATCTTTTTGTGCTGTTTGGCTTACTATTTTTTATTGCATTGCAAAATAAATAAAAATAATAAATAATATACCAAATTTAATAAGGAAATAAAACATATTTAATAAATTTATAACATATGTGTATATATACAATATATCAATATTTATATACAATAGCATATACAATAGTAATATTTCTTTCAATGTACCACTTTTTTGTTTCGGAGTTTGCAATTATAACAATTATATGGACCCGTTACTCATTTAATCAATGAATGTCTATAAATAAAATTAAAAGTTTTATTGACATTTATATCATATCATGTAAGATCGTAACACAGCAAACACAATGTAACAATTGCCATTACGTTTGCTGAAAAGGAATATTTTAACACTCATCTTGTTTTTCTTCTTTATTTTCATTTGTACTACATTTTCTTGCATTTTCTTGAAGTATTAAAAAGTTAATAAAAAATTCTTAGAGCCCGATGAGAAGAAAATAAGCAATTTTTATCTCTTGCCATTTTTCGGTAAAATTGATAGAATTCGAGTAAAAATTTATTGAAACCAATAATTCTGCAGATATTTCCGTAAATATCTTAAAGAATGAGGATCATATGAAAAAAATTTTCAAACAAAAGCTGTTTATTTCTTTACGTAGAATAAAATTCCGTAATAAAAAATACATATTTCTATTTAAAAAAGCAAAGTTGACGTTGACCTGACCTTGGCGGCGCCATCCAAGGTCAAATCAATGCACCATCTTATGTACACCTCGAAACCATATAACTTTTCTTTGAAACGTTTTTTTCTAAAATGTTCTGTTTCCGAGATAAAAGGGGTGTACGGGTAGTCTCAGACACTCTGTATATTTATATTTATATTTTGAGCTTTACATTAAAACATAACCTCCAAAAACAAAGTGGTATGTCGCTTTTGGTCTCTTTATGTAATAGTTTATAATAATTTTTTATATTTTACGCTTTTATTTCTACATTTAATTGTACCTCCACTTGAACGTAGTATGATATTCATGAAATTGGATACTGTTTTACTGAATATTTCTGCTGCATATTTCACTTTTATTTTCGGGATAAGGTGTTGTATAACATGCTTATCTGTTAGCTTGGACATTTGAAATTGCTTTAGGAAAGAATATTTTTCAATGTTATACGTTGCAATAATATCATCTCAAGAAGCATATTCTTTTTCCTCAGGTTTCTTGTTATTATTTAAACATAAGTCTTTTAATAATAAATTATTTCTAACTCTTTTCAATAAATGTACATAATTAAATATCGGGATTATCTCATATCCTTTTATCAGGAAGCTATTATCTGAAACAGATACAAATTTTATACATAGTTCATTATTGTACCTAAAACAATTATTTTTACCTTGCATGAGTGTTGAAAAGACGAGTTGTACTGTATTTTAATAATTTTCTTACTTGTAATTACTTGTAATTGTAATTTTAATTACTTGTAATTGTAATTACTTGTACTTGTAATTTTCTTTCGTATATTTCTTATTGTACGCTCTTTATTACTTTCATCAATCAGACTGTTTAAAGCGGCTATATTACATACTACTTGATCACATATTGTGGCATTAAACCACATGCGATAATATTTAGCAACCATTCATTTATACACCGTACTAATTGGATAGTCTTTGTACTACTTTCGTAAAATCCGTGCCTCAAGGGCATCTTTTTCCCTGTCCTCAGGCATCGTAAATAAAAAGTAATTGCATGATCAGCAATTTTTTTGTTCTTCTATTACCCCAGCCCTCAAAACTAATAATTTTATCATGTAACTGATTATATAATAATGTAGGCTGTAGAGAAATTTTATCCCATATAAGAGTAACGAATTTCTCAGTCTCATCGTATATATCCATTGCCACGTTCTTCAGATATTTAATTATTAATTTTATGCATCCAGGTTGTAACGGAATATTATTAAGTTGGGAATTTAGGGTTGTAATGGATGGACAAAAAGTAGATATTTTGATAAAAAATTATATGCCGAACGAGATCGCTTATAAATGCCAATGCAAAATATTTTATTCTTTACACTGTATCTACGTGCCTATAAAAAACACACACAACCAAAAAAAATAAATTTCTTTGCCTATTGTAGCACAAGTACAACAGAATCTGACAGGATCTGTTAACAGATTATGATGACAAAGTGATATCAAGTAACTCAAAGATATATCGTTCTGTAAAAATCAGCACGGTTATCAATGTTTTAATTGATTACAAAGCAATGCAAGTAGTTTTTAAATTAATAATTAAATTATAAACAATATATAGATAACAAGAAATTTTATGAATAAAAGTATTGTAACTTGTTAGTTGTATGTATGTATGTATGTATGTAGAATTTATTGTCTCCCCTCAGGGTTACAAATCAGTGCCTTCTCTAACGCCCGCTTACATTTTACTCTAACTCATACCGACTTATACTAACTTATACTAACTTAAAACTAATTTATCTAACGCTTATGCTAAACGCTCATACTGACTTATACTAACTTATACTAACGCTTCTTAACAAATATATCAGTCGCCCCACTTAACCTAAAAAACACCCCATCCCCTCTCCCCAGCTACGCCTCTGTACACACACACACCCTCTCCTATTTCCTACCCCTCCCTTCCCCCTCTCGCCCCCCATGTGACCTCCGCTTCCGCCGTCCCTCACGCTCATTCACTCTCCCTATCTCCCTCTCTCTCTCATTTCTCACTCACACTTAGTCTTCCTCCTTCTTCCCCCTCTCAACTTTTCTCATCCTTTCCAATCTTCTTAACCATACCTCCCCTTCCCTCTCCTCCCCCAACACCAACTCCACCATCTCTTGCCAGCTCCCTACATCCCCCCAACCCAAGCACTCCTCCCAAACATGCTCCCATGATTCCTCCCTAATCCCACATAACCTACATTTCCTTTCTTCTTCCTCCCTCCAATACCAGTTCCCCCTCATCACATTTCCTAACCTAAATTTCGCTAACCTTTGCCACCTATTCTCCCCCCACCCCTTCTTCAAGTACCCTGGTATCCCCTCCCCTTTTATCCTCCCATACCATTTGTTATATTTTGCCTCCTTTATCCTACCCCACCTCTCCATCCTATGCATTTCCCTTTCCCTCTTTATCACCTTCTCAAATCCCCCCACGCCCTTCTTCCTCTCCTCCTCCACTTCCCACAAACTTATTTCTCTCTCCTCAAAAAACTTCTTTCTTTCACCCTCCCATTTCCCAATAACCTTCCCTCTTTTCCATCTCTCTTTCATTTCCTCCCAACACAACCTTGCTATCCTACTTCCCCTTCCTTCCTCCAACCTCTTCTCAAAACCCCAAGCCCTTATACTCGCCCTTTCCCTCATTCTCTCCCTTTGCAACTCCTCCCTCAATAAATAACCTGGCGTCTCCCAATCCACCTCTAAAATCCACCTTATATACCTTTCTTGCAACCTCTCCATTCCCTCCCTCTCTTTCCATCCCCATACCTCTACCCCTTACCCCACTACTGACCACACCAACCTATCAAATAGCCATAACCTCCTCCCCCAATCTCCCTTAAATCTCCTCTTTCCTATCCCCCAAACCTGTCCCATTACTGACGCCCCTCTTCTTATCCTTTCCTTCACATGCTCCTCCTGACCCCCATTCTTCTGCAGCGTATATCCCAAATACTTAAAACTTTTCACCTCCTCAATTTTCTTCCCCTTCCACCTCCAACTCACACTCTTCTCCCTCCCTCCCCCCTTCCTAAATCTCATAATTTTCGACTTTTCCACGTTCATCTCCAATCCCTTTCTATTCAAGTACCTCCCTAACCTCTCTATCAAGCATTTCATCTCCCCCTCTTCCTCCGCCAGAATCGCAATGTCATTAGCATACGCCAACGAGAACACCTTTTCTCCCCCCACCTTAACCCCCCCTCCCCCCTCCCCAACTCCTCCTCCAGATCCGCCAAATACAGATTGAACAAGTGCGGGCTTAACGGACACCCTTGCCTCACTCCTCTCGCTGTCCAAAAACACTCACCTTCCACCCCACCTACCCTCACTCTATTCCTCGTCTCCCTTACCACCTCTTCACATCTCCCCACCAACCCTTCCCTTAACCCTCTCTCCCTCAAGGCCCCTATCAATTTCCCTCTATCTATCATATCAAATGCCGCCCTTAAGTCTACAAACAACGCAACCAGAACCCCCCCTTTCCTATCTATCCTTTTATTTATCAAATAGTTGAGTGCAAATATATTATCCATTGTTCCCATACCCCTTCTGAACCCCGTCTGGTTCTGCGGTACCAGACTCTTCTTTTCCACTTCATCCCTTAACCTCTCCGCCAAAACCGTCGCGTATATCTTATACAGGGTCGGTGTCAATGTCACCCCCCTGTAATCCTCCACCTTATCCCCCACCCCCTTCTTCAGCACCGGTACTATTATACCCTCCCTCCATTCCTCAATCCAACCTTCTCCTTTCCACACCTTACCACATATTCTCCATATCCACTCCTCCATCCCCTCTCCTCCATACCTCCATACCTCCCCCGGAATCCCATCCCCTCCCGCCGCTTTCCCATCCTTTATCCCCTTTATCGCTTCCCTTATTTCCTCCCTCCTCAAATCCTCCTCCCGATCCTCCCTCCTTACTCCCCCCGTTCCTCTTACCACCCTATAACCCACCCCTCCCAACAGACCCTTACAATATTCTTCCCATCCCTCTATTCCCAACCCCCCATTTCCTCCCCTCCTTCTTCTCCTCTCCTTTCTCACCACTTCCCACACTTGTCCTTCCGTTTTTATCAACTTCATCTCCTCTTCCCATCTTTCATTCTCCTCTCTCTTCTTCCTCTCCAATAACCTTTTATAACTCCCTTTCTCTTCCCTATAACTTGTTCCATCCCCCTCACCCTTCCTCCACTTCCTTAATTCCCCTCTAACCTTTCTTTTCCCTTCTACACACTCCTCATCCCACCACCCTTTCCTTATTTCCCTCTCCC
>NW_022639561.1:576915-578255 GCF_010583005.1 Odontomachus brunneus
TCCTTATTTCCCTCTCCCCTCTCCCCCCCTCTTTCAATATATGCTGCACCTTTCCTCTCATCTCCTCCCACATCTTCCCTACCTCCACATTCCCTACCCTTATATCCCCCATCCTTTTCCTAAATATCTCTTTCCCCTCCCCCGACCATCTCCATCCCTTACCTGTCCCTCCCCTCCTCTCCTCCTTCCTCCCTTCCCATCCTTTACTTCTTATCCAAACTACTATTGGGTGATGATCAGAGTCCACATTGTCCCCCACCTCCAACCTCTCAATCTTCCTCCTCACCTCCCCGTTCCCCAACACTAAATCTATTACCGTCTCACCTCTCCCTCTCGTATACGTCCACTCACCTTCTAGATCTCCCTCCAACCCTCCATTAAAAATTTCCCACCCCACCTTCTCAATCGTCCCCAATACTACCTTCCTCTTCTTATTCACTTTTTTATCCTTTGACCTCCTCCCCCCTCCCTTATCCATCCACCCTCCTCTCCCGTCCTCGCATTAAAATCCCCTCCTATAATCGTACTCACTCCCTCCTCCCTTCCCTCCATCCAACTTCTTAAAACCCTCATCTTCTCCTCAATATCCCCCTTCACATATACCCCCACTACCCTCCATCTTTCCCCTCCTACCTTTACCTCCACTACCAAAATCCCTTCCATCTTCTCCATATCCACCCTTATAACCCTTATCCCTTTTCTGATCCCCATCAACATCCCTCCCATTGCCGCCTTTCCTATTCTTTTTCTGTGCCATTTGATACTCCCATCTATATTCCCTCGGTAGCCTTACCCTCATCCTTTCCCACCCTTTCCTATCCAGCCATGTTTCACTAAATACTATTATATCCCATCCCTCCGTCTCCTTCCAAAAATCCCTACCCTTATTCCCCAATCCTGCCACATTCCAAAACACTACTTTAAATACTTCCTCTCCCTTACCTTCCCCTCTTAACTCCACCTCCACTTCCTTCCCCGTCTTCTCCTTATCCCTTCCTTCCCCTACCTCGTCCCCTTCTCCTGCCTTCCCCTCTCCTTTCCCTTCTCTTCCCTCTCCTACTTTACCTCCTTCCACCCCCTGCCTTCACTCCCCCCCCTGAACCTTCTCTAATTCCTCTTGTCTCCTTCCCCTCCCTCTCCAATCCACCAACCTTCTATCTCCCTCTTCCCAATACCACGCTTTTCCATTAATTATTATCCTCTCCCCATCTATTTTCACTCTGTTTCTCCTCCCATCCTCCTCCCTTGCTATACTCCTCAATCTCCATCTCAATCTCCTCTCCTTCCACGTTAAATCCTCCTCTATCCACAACTTCTCCCCCCTCAGCTTCCCTTTCCCA
>NW_022639561.1:578683-579220 GCF_010583005.1 Odontomachus brunneus
CCCTTGCTATACTCCTCAATCTCCATCTCAATCTCCTCTCCTTCCACGTTAAATCCTCCTCTATCCACAACTTCTCCCCCCTCAGCTTCCCGTTCCCACTTAACACCCTCTTTCTCTCCTCCTCATTGCCCAGCTTTACCACTGCCATATCTCCCCATTCCTCCTTCCCCGTTTTCAACCTCCTCACCTCTCTCACCCTCACATCCTCCACAATCCCCTTTAAAATCTTCTCTACCTGCTCCATTTCTTTCCCATTTTCCAACACAATTCCTTTCACTATGATATTATCCCTTCTTCTTTCCTTTTCTATCCTTTCCATTTTCTTTTCCAACTCCTCTAATTTCTCTCCCCAACCTCCTACCTCCCTCTCTCCTGCCTCTTCCTTTTTTCCCTCCACCTTTATTTCTATTCTCCCTATTCTTTCCTCTAACCTTTCCCATTCTCTTTTCCCCCTTACCTCCCCTCTCTCCTCCCACTTTTTTTCCAAATTTGTTATCCTCTCACCCATCCTCTCCCTTTCCGTCCTTCCTTCCTCCA
>NW_022639561.1:579230-581605 GCF_010583005.1 Odontomachus brunneus
ACTCTCCTCCCACTTTTTTCCAAATTTGTTATCCTCTCACCCATCCTCTCCCTTTCCGACCTTCCCTCCTCCACCTTCCTTTTAACTTCCTCTATCTCTTTTCTTATCTCTCCCAAACTCTCCTCCACCCTACCCCACATACACCTATTCTCCTTCATCATCTCCCTCAATATCCCTTCTAACTTCCCTTCTTCCTTCTGCTCCCTGTTTCCCATCTTGGATCTCTGTTCCTTCCTGCTCTTTATATACCCCTCCTCCTCACCTTCCTCATTCCTTCCTCCACTCAATTCTTCGAAGCTCCTTTTCCTTCTTAAAAAATAATCTAACGCTCCCACACTATTCCCTCTTTCCCTTCTCACTCTACCCACCGCTTTACTACCCTTACCTGCATCTACCTCTTCCTCCATCCTCTAACTCACCTAAACCCAACTACCACTTTCCTGTTTTACCTACCCGACTCTCTACCACTTACTTCTATACTTCACTAGATGTCACTACCCTCTCCTTCAACTCTCTCCAGTCATCACCTCACTCCAAACCTAACCTCTTTCACCCTTCCCTTTTCCTCTAATTTTCTCCACTCCCTCACTTTCCCCCCACACCCTTCTTATTCTCCCACACTCACCTCCTCCTACACCACACTCACTCACCCTCTCACACCCACACTCTCTCTCCTTCACACTCCAATCTCTCCAACTCACTGCCGCACACCTCACTCTGACCGATAAGCATACCCGCCGGAAACGGAAGTCTTGTAACTTGTTAGTTATTAATAGCATTAACCTTATAAACCTGATTAATACGAATACTATACAAAAAGTTAAGAAAATTAATCATACATTTAATTATATAGAAATAACATTTAATTTTATATAAACTAAAGGAATGATATAGAATACAATTATGCCAGAAATATAGGATATATCAAAGGAATTTTCGAATGTAGAAACATTTGTAATTTAGCAGTAAATATTAAATACCTGAGATGGGATGTCATTGTTTCTTAATATCATATTCACGAAACATTCTCGTACTGCTGTTGTTGAAGTTGTACTATTAACTAGTGCTGAACTAGTACTTGCAATACTATGTTGTAAAAATGCTGTTTCTCTTTTTCCTTCTGAATTGTGATGCTTTATTACATGCTTTAAATACCTATTTTGGCGTTTTAACTTGAGATTTATACCATACAGTCTTTTGGCTATTGGGCTTAACTCTCTTGCACGAGTTATTTCTTGTAATTGTGGTTTCGTAAGACACTGTTGATATTTATGACTTGTGCTTCTAAGTTTTGCATTCTCTGTTCATAATTCTGCAAATCTCTGTTTCTTTGTATTACTTGCTCTAGAACTTTATTTTCTACAGTATTTTGTTGAAGCACTTTGTTCTTTAATTCATTTTGTCTCATATTATTATGAATATATGACTCTTATAGTTGTAATAATTGTTCGCTATGCTGTTGCAAACATGTTATTATATCTATAGACACATTTTGATTATCACATTGTACATCTTGACTGTGATGTTCATCAATTTTTTTGTAATTGCTGCTATGACAAGTGTTGCATATTGCTAGTCTCAACATTACAAGTTGTTTCAACATTACAAGTTGTCTCAACATTACTGTTTGTCACAGATAGGACAGGGACTGCTTTATTCAACAAAAAACGATGATGCAAAGAAAGATTGTAATCTTCTTCAAGAAAATGTTTATGACATATCTTATATATCTCTGTAACTCATTAGAATAGTAATGTTTCAAATGATCTAATTTTAAATTACTGATCCATTCTGCACATCTTTCTGGATCTTTAGGAAATTTATGTGATAGCACTTTTATTCCTGACTTACATCCAGAAACACAGCATGCCTTTCCCATATTTCCTACAAGATATTTTTCAATTTTACTTTTTTCATTCTTATATCAATATATTTCATACATCTATTATGTATTTAAAAACATGACAGCTTTGTTTAGTGTACGGCTGATGGCAGAAAACAAGCATACCCACCAGTAAATACCAATGTGATGTAACCTTACATCGATATTATTATTTACAATATTATTTACGATATTATTATTAACAATATAACTGTAATATAATACATACACATAACAGTTACATTGTTGTGAAGAAATAATAACATTGATGATACTAGATTTGAGGTTTTCACGGCCATTGATACAATGTCTAGGTATAGCTTCCGGAATGGAGCCGTGTCTTGAATCAGCGATATGCCGACGTTTCGCAAACGTTGCAGTTTGCATCATCAGGGCTGAGAACTCTGATACTGAGCTCCCTTGGATAAAGGTAGTCCTTATATGCCCCCCTCCCCCCCTTTGTGTAGATGGTGTTTAGGGAGTAGGGGACGAG
>NW_022639561.1:581759-598881 GCF_010583005.1 Odontomachus brunneus
TCCTAGATAAACTTTACCTATATAAACTTATGTAATATAGGAGAAACCGGGAGGAAGATCAGTATGCGAATCAAGGAACACCAGCGATGTACCAAGTATGGTCACTTTACTCAATCAGCCCTAGCTGAACACTGGATGGAGACTGGACACTCCGTACAATATGAAAAAGCCACCAGATTGGCTCCCTCACAGAGTTATTTTGCCAGAAAACATCGTGAAGGTCTAGAAATTTTGAAACATCCCAACAACCTCAACCGAGACAAAGGTATGCAAGTAAACTCTATTTGGTATACTGCCCTCCCGGTTTTTTAATTGACCAGCTGATCAATTAAAATACGCTGATTGGCTGGATTCAAGTCTCGTCCCCTACTCCCTAAACACCATCTACACAAAGGGGGGGAGGGGGGCATATAAGGACTACCTTTATCCAAGGGAGCTCAGTATCAGAGTTCTCAGCCCTAATGATGCAAACTGCAACGTTTGCGAAACGTCGGCATATCGCTGATTCAAGACACGGCTCCATTCCGGAAGCTATACCTAGACATTGATATGATGTTATTTTTTATTTGTGTTTACTGGAATAAGAACTTATATCTGTGTAGTCGTGGATGTAAGACAAGGCAGAAAAACTGTAAATATAAATCGTGAAAGGCTACTGATGCATATATATACGATTTTCTCTGCTTTACTTTGGGAATATCATTACATATATTTTCCGCGTATGATGTAATCGCATAACCAATGAATTGTGACATATTTGGTCTTTTTTTGGAAATTCTATAAGAATAGAAAGATTTAATTGATTACGCAGTTACGCGTTATGCGAAAATATAGCGCCCTACATCTCATTCTCTGCAATTAATCCTTATCTTTATTTGTGACTGCAGTCTGCAATTAATATATGTTAATAGCTGTTTATATTTACTTATCTATGTATGGGAGATTCCTAAATGCTTATACAGCCTATATCTCGCTTTTAATTTAATTTTATTATTTTCTGCTATTCGTTTTGATTCGAAACCACGAAGTAAACATTCGATGTATTGTGGTGTACTAAGTAACATTTAGTACAGTTTACGCTGTATTGAATTAACGCCATATTGGATTTCGTCATTTTAGTTCATATTTTCTGGAGTCATCTGGAGGATTAACTTTTAGATGACGCTAAAATACTGGTCAGAATTCTCCCATAAGAGTTTATTAGGTCTGGTTGTAGGCCTGGTGTGAGTATTCCATCCGGCTTAATCGCCGTTACGTTAAAACGTGTTCGAACACGTTTGGACCTGTAATTTTTTTGAGAAACGAACCTTTTAACACCTTGGTGAAAGGGCCGCAAAGAAAAGTCTTAATCCAAGTAAAATAAACAGAGAGAGAGAGAGAGAGAGAGAGAGAGAGAGAGGGAGGGAGAGATAGACAGTTTTCCTAACCTTAGTGGTCAACTTTGTCGGCTAATATTAGGTGTACAACTTTGCTTCCGCCGTTTTTTTCCGAAATTCGAGGCTTTATTGTAAAAAACTGGTTATACATTTATGATTCAAAGTATTGTTCATCGCTAGCCACTACTTTCTCCCATCTTTCGGGCAGCGTACGAATCCCGTGTCGAAAAAACTGGTTATCTTTTGAGGCGATCCACGAATTGATCCAATTTTTTACTTCTTCATAAGATCGGAAGTGCTGGTCAGCCAAGCCGTGTGCCATTGATCGAAACAAGTGATAGTCAGTGGGGACAACTTCTGGAGAATACGGCAGGTAGGGTAGGACTTCCCATTTCAACGTTTCCAAGTATGTCTTGACTACTTTCGCAACATGGGGTCGAGTATTGTCATACTGCAAAATCACTTTATCGTGTCTCTCGTTGTATTGCGATCGTTTGTCTTTCAATGCTCGGCTCAAACGCATCAATTGCGTTCGATATCGATCGCCTGTGATTGTTTCAGTTGGTTTTAATAGCTCATAATACACTACGCCGAGCTGGTCCCACCAAATACAGAGCATGATCTTGGAACCATGAATATTCGGTTTGGCTGTCGACGTGGAAGCATGGTCGGGAACTCCCTATGATTTTCTGCGCTTGGGGTTATTGTCATGAACCCATTTTTCGTCCCCAGTCACAATGCGATGCAGAAATCCCTTCCGTCTTTGCCTTTCAAACAGCTGTTCACAAACAAACAAACGCCGTTCAACATCTCTCGGCTTCAATTCGTACGGCACCCAATTTCCTTGCTTCTGAATCATTTCCATGACTTTGAGGTGTTTTGAAATGGTTTGTTGAGTTACTCCCAATGATCATGCCAATTCTTCTTGATTTTGACACGAGTCTTGATCAAGTAATGCCTCCAATTCTGCATCTTCGAAAACTTTCTCTCTTCCACTGCTATGCCGGTCTTTGATGTCAAAATCACCGTTCTTGAAGCGTTGAAACCACTCACGACATGTTCTTTCACTAATAGCGGCCTCACCATAAGTATTTGAGAGCATTTGATAAGTCTCAGCCGCAGATTTTTTCATATTGAAGCAGAAAATGAAAACCTCCCACAAATGAAATGAGAATTTGGCTCGTAAACTGACATTTTCAATCGAGAATTACTTTATGATGCAAACATAAATTGACTAATGTTTCTATGGGGTTATGTTGACAGATGCCCAAGTTTATTGTATGACATCTATGATCTATTTATTTCAAACATCCGCTAAAGCCATCTATAGGAAAACGGCGGAAGCAAAGTTGTACAGCTAATAATTTGAAAAGTATTATAGCCTCACCATTTTTGTATTAAGATTTTCTTATTCAAATTACTTCAGGAATCCGCTCTTAAAAGATAATGCGGTAGTGACGGGACACTTTGTATATTATGCTAGATTATAATATAACATTAAATAGATTAGATAAGAATAAAATTGTACAGCATATAAAATTTGTATGACACGTATACATACATAATAAATTGTTCAAAGCAACCTAGCATATAAAATTTATATGACACTTATACATACATAATAAGTTGTTCAAAGCAACCTAGCAAACACCAAGTTACGTAAGCAATTGTCAGTTACAATTTTTTGTTCAACAATGCAGCTGTTTACATTGTCGAGTGAGAAATTATAACTGTTTTGTTACTATTGCTTCGTGTGTGGTGATAAATTACCCAGATAATACAGAGATGAATAGAAATTCACAGAGAATTTATTTTGAAGGATACCTAAAGAATTAGAAAAATGAATATCTAAAGAATGCTTAAAGAATTATCCGAGTTTAATTCATTCTAAAGTATTCTTTGAAACTTCATTATAATGAATAATTTGCGAATTATTACTTGAGATACTCTGAGAGTTCATGAGAAATTACTATTGTTATCTAATCTTATTTATATTTTATGGTTACATTAGACAGATATCTCATAGCTTATAATAAGTGTTTATTTTTATAGATTTATACGTAAATTTGATTAATTTAATTAAATCTTATATAATAAGGTAAATTTTCTTTTTTTAAATTGTATTTTATAATTACTCAAAATTTATAGCCTTTTATGACTTTGTTTATTTAATAACAGTTAATAATAAAAAAATGTTTACAATAAAAATTTAAAGATAACGAAATGGAATGTGCAGCCCTCATTAGCTAAGGGTTAAATTAACAATAAAAGTACAAAAAATATAATTTTTATTGAAATTAAATCATTTTATTACATCATATTATCAGAAAATTATATTACTATGTTAATTACAACATATATAAACAAAACGTAAGACGTTTATATCGATCGACGAAGTCAAAAGTGGCGAAAGTGGCGTAATGTCTAAAGCAACAGACTCATTATCGAGAGGTACCTCGTATCCAAGTTCGAGTCCTACCAGTGCTAGTGAGAATTTTTAAATGTGATGTAACATTGGAATTAAATACTCTAAAATTTTCAAGTGAAATCAGCAAACGCTGTGACATTTACGAATAGTTTCCATTAAAAAAAAGTAATACATATCATATATAAAAAAATTTATAAAGTATATATCTATTGTTCCATAAGTAATTCAAAATGAATATTTTAGGAATTCGTAACGGTATGTCCTGCTCGATTTTTGCTGTCACGTTACAATGGCAGACCGTGCTCCAATTTTGCCGCGATTCTGTTATTACGTTGTGACGACACGTCCTGCTCGATTTTTGCTACGTTTTTACTGTCATGCTGTGAAAACACGATGTGCGCAAGTTTTGTTACACTTTTGCTGACACTTAGTGTTTGCAGGATATATTCAAATTTTATTGCATTTTTTTCGTCACATTATATCACCAAATCGTGTTGTCAAAAACTAAGCTTAATGCGGACGCAATGGATCGGAATTTGCTGAAAAGGTATGGTAAGATAAGGACCGAATTTTCTGGCACTGTGCTGGCGCAGTGCTATAATTTGGCTATCTGGGTTGTTGATCATATGTAAGGAAACGTGATGAAACATTATATGGTAAAAAATTGGGACACAATTTTGAAAGAGAGTAGCTAATTGAGGCTGTGTTTCAAAATAATGTTTACATCACAATACGATTTCAGTACTAGTCGAGAAATTCGGAGCGCAGTCTGAGTCACATAACACTATCGTGATTGTACGCGCACGTGAGAGCTTCTAAAGACGGTATTCATAGTCGGATCGGGTTTGTACTCCCCACAATATATATTTCTTTTGTATTTGTATAATTAATTGCATTTGTATAATTTATTTTGTGTATTATCACTGTAAATGTTTCCCTACATATAATAAATCCCGATTATCTATTATAATTATCTTCAATATATCTTATAATATCCCTGCGATATACACTCTTAGTTTTATTATATCAGCTTTATCAGTTTTATTATATCTTTAGTTTTATTATAATCGGCCATAATCACATATATTTAAAAAAAGACGTAAAAATATATTTCATGATATTTTACGATATCTCAGCATTTTCTTAAATGCAGACATTAGTCTTTCCTAGTAATATCCCTCGAATATCTAGATATTTATCAGATGTCTCTGAAACATTACAATATTCTGATAAGATGTTTTGAGGAGAGCTCACAGATCTCTTCCCATACAGAACAAAATATCTAATAGATATATAGTAGATATCTACATATCCATATAATGTCCATATCTACAATGGACATTCAATAAATATTTAATAGATGTACAAGATATCTATATCCACTATTATCAATATCCACCCAATTATCTATATCCACCCAATAGCTTGGGATGTCCACTAGATATCCACACGTTATCCATATATCCATATCCACTTAATAGCTACTGGGAATATCTACTAGATATCCACACGTTATCCATATATCAATATCCATCCAGTAGCAACTGGAGATATCCATTAGATATCCATATACTCATATCTACCCAGTAGCTACTGAGAATACCCACTAGATATCCACAAGTTATCTATATATCCACATCCATACCCAATAGCTACTGGGGATATCCATTATCCAATCAGAAGCCAATATTTTTGAAATGTTTTTAAAATGTTGTTTTTTTCATTTATTATTCATTTTCTCAACTCATTATTAAAAAAATATTTATATAACATTTATTTAATATTTTTTTATTAAATATTCATTTGGAATAATGATTTTCAAAAAAATATTTAAAAAATGTTTTTATAACATTTATTTAATATTTTTATAACATTAATTTATCATTTGTAATGATTTTTTAATAAACATTGTTTAAATGTTTTTATAACAATATTATTATATATTTTTTAATAATTAATTTTTAATTAATTATTCGTTTAAGAATTATTTTAGTAAACATTCTTTAAACGTTTCTGTAACATTTTTTAAATATTTATTTTATATTTTATATTTGTTTGACATAACGATTTTTATAAATATTTTTTAAACATTTCTTTAACACTTTTTAAATATTTATTTTACATTAATTATTCGTTTGAAATAATGATTTCAATTAATATCTTAAACATTTCTGTAATATTTATAAAAAATATATTTTACAATAATTATTTGTTGAAAATAATGATTTAAGTCAACATTTTTTGAATGTTTCTGTAACGTTTTTAAAATGTACATTTTATATTTATTATTCGTTCCACATAATGATTGCAATAAATATTTTTTAAACATTTTTTAAAGATTGCTTAAATATTTATTTCACATTAATTATTTTCGTTTGAAATAATGACTTCAATAAACATTTTTAAACGTTTTTGTAACATTTTAAATTGTTTATTTTTCATTGATTATTCGTTTGAAACTATTTCTGCAAACATTTTTCATATGTTTTTGTAACATTTTTAAAATATTTATTTTATATGTATTATTTGTTTGACATAATGATTTTCAAAATTATTTTGCAAACATTGTTTAAACATTTTTAAAATATTTATTTTACATTAATTATTTGTTGAAAATTATAATTTCAGTTAACATTTTTGAAACGTTTCTGTAACGCTTTTAAAACGTTTATTTTATATTTATTATTCGTTTTATATAATGATTAAATAAATATTTTTGAAACATTTTTTAAACATTTTTAAATATTTAGTATACAATAATTATTTGTCACAAATAATGTTTGTAGACATTTTTCTAATCTTTTCGTGATATTTTAAAAATATAAGGTGTAGTAAAAAGAAATCCATTATTTTTGCATGAAATTGAAGGCTTTATTTACCATAGTTAGAATGATCCGATTTAGGTCAAATATGCACCGTTTTGTTCGATAACTTGTTGCCATTTTGAAGGTAATTCCATTATGCCTCTCTTATAGAAACCCTTGTCCCTATTGGCAAAAAACTGGGACAGTCGATTTTCACAAGCTTCTCTTGAGGCGAATTTTTCACCAACAAAATCATTCGCCATAGACAGGAACAGGTGGTAATCACTTGGTGCCAAGTCGAGACTATAAGGTGGATGCATAAGAACCTCCCATCCAAGCTCCCGGAGCTTCTGGCAAGTCACTATCGATGTGTGTGGCCTGGCGTCATCCTGATAGAACACAATTCCTCTCCTATTGGCCAAAGTTGGTCGCTTCTGGGCGATTGATTCCTTCAGACGGTCCAATTGTTGACAGTACAAGTCCGAATTAAGAATTTGGCCGTAGGGGAGCAGCTCATAGTGGATGATTCCCTGCCAATCCCACCAAACATACAGCAAAGCCTTCCTAACCGTCAATCCTAGCTTGGCCACCGTTTGCGCCGGCTCACCGCGTTTCGACCACGACCGTTTTCGCTTGACGTAAGTTTTCGTTGTCGTAAGTGACCCACTTTTCATCACCAGTCACCATCCGCTGCAGAAATGAGTCGATTTTGTTGCGACTCATTAGCGATTCGCAGATGGAAATTAGGTCCATGAGGTTTTTTTGCGTTAACTCGTGTGGCACCTATACATCGAGCTTCTTTTTGTATCCAGCCTTATCCAAATGGTTCCAAACGGTTTTTTGTGCAATGTTTAGCTCCTGCGCAATCGAAACAGTGCTTACATGACGGTCGGACTCGACGATTTCCATTATTTTATCGACATTTTCGACAATTGGCCTTCCAGAGCATCTTTGACATCAAAATTACCGGAACGAAATCGACGAAACCAAAATTGCGCGTGATTGGCTGTTACAGTATTAGGATCATAAACACTATTCACATTTTCAGCCGCCTGGCTTGCGTTTTCGCTTTTATCGAAGAAAAACTGTAAATATGGCGTATTTTCTCTTTGCTGGTGTCCATCTTTGATGCGCGCTCAAACAATACTGAGTCAAACAATCACAAAACTGTCTGAGAAGTTTTTTTAGTACGAAATCTTATCTTTCTAACGCCATCTAGCGTAAACCGATCGCACTTATACAACGCGAGATACACATTACTAAAGCCATCTATTGGAAAAATAATGGATTTCTTTTTACAACACCTTATATTTTTAAAATATTTTAAAATTGTTATTCTATGTGAATATTTAATGAAAAGCAATATAAGTAATACTATATATTAGCAAAAGAATATTTAACAAAATTTTTTTGATAATGATATGAGAAAATGAATAATAAATAAAAAAATAACATTTTAGAAACATTTTTAAAATATTGGTTTCAGATTGGATAGCTGAATGAAAATTGTAATTTTGGAAGCATTGAAAATATAAAAAATGGGATTAAAATTGCGATTAATTTAATCCCATTTTAAATCATCAACAAAAGCACCATGAAAAAAGGTTTTAAACAGGCAGTTAAAATATTTTTATATTATTTGACAAAAATAGGTTAAACCTCATTTCTTTATTAAAAAAAACATTTATTACATTTGAAATAATGCTTTGTGAACGTTATAAAAATGTTTTTGTAAATATGAAAAAATTAATTTTAAACAAATCTTATAACGTTAAAAATATTTTAAAAAATTAAATGTTTTTCGAATAAAAAAGAGGAATTATTCTATTATTTTTAACATTTTTAAAATGTTTTTCCAAGTATCTTAGTTAAACATTTAATTTTTTTAAATAATGTTATTTTAACGTTATAAGATTTGTTTAAAATTCTTCTAAGTGTACTACTTAGCGAATTAACTGTTTGAAGTTACAAATTAACTAAATAAAGCACCCCGATAGTGAGAGGCAAGCGGACTCACGTAAATAAAGCACCCCGATAGTGAGAGGCAAGGGGACTCACGTAAATAAAGCACCCCAAAGGGAACAAAAAACTACCACGTCCACGCCGTTGTTCCTGGGTAGTGCTAAGAGTAATAATTTCTATTAATTTCGGCTAAAAATTTCGTCCGCCATCTTGGTCCGCCATTTTGAATTTTGCAAATCTGACTTCAGATTCGTGATCAGCAACCCCAAAAACCTTCGTAAACTTAATTTGGTGCAAATCGGTTGACTAAAATTTTTGTCCGCCATCTTCGTCCGCCATCTTGAAAATTTTATAACAGCCAAAGTTATATCTGAACGTAAAATTTTCCGCTTTTTCATTTTCCGGTGTCAAAAAGGGGGGTTTCCATTTTAAAAAAACCACTTCCGGTTGAAGTAACCCACTTTCGGTCAAAATAAAAAGTTAAAAGGTACGCCATTTTGGTTCCCCCTCGAAACCCTACAACTTTTATATGAAACATTTTTCGATTCCTGGCCACACAAACGAGTTATTGGAGGTGATAGATTCAGATGACTCACCCTGTATATCTGATGATGTTTCAAGATATCTGTTTTTTAATTGAATACGAATTATTTGAAATAATTATATAAGAATGTTTTTCAAATGTTTTAAAATCACTTAGAAAACATTATGACCCATACAGCACAGAACGTTGAAAAAATCTTGATGAGACGTCGCAACGTTAAAAATAGTAGTATGGATGTTTTTTCTACATGGAATTTATGTTGATTTTTCAACATTGTTTACAAGATATTGTTGTAATGTTGAATATATATTGAACAAAAAATACAATTTTTTGCAACAATATCTGAGGAGCATTGAAAATTATATTATTGATAACATTAATAAAAAATTTGTTATTATATAATAATATTAGGTGCGCAACTAAGTTCCCGCTGTTTGTCAATAGATCGCTCCAGCAGTAAGTGCTGGTCGATTTTGACATATCCAAAACGTCATGAACCAAGCTTAGATATGGTAAACAAACCGCTTTGACACGTTAGTGATTTTGTTTTGGCGTCATATACTTTTGGTTGTGTGAAAATGTCTGATTTTGTGCCAAATAATCGTCATTTGCGGGAAGTGTTGATTTTCTTATTTCATTCGAAAAAAATGGCGGCTGAAGCACATCGAGAGCTCAAAAAAGTTTACGGAGATGCTACTCTAAGTGAAACAACGTGCCATGATTGGTTTCGTCGCTTCAAAGACGGTGATTTCGATGTTGACGACCGTCCGCGTGAAGGAAGGCCAAAAACCTTCGAAGACGCTGAATTGGAGGCATTGCTCGATGAGGATCCGTGCCAAACGCAAGAACAGCTTGCTTCAGCATTAGGAGTTACCCGCCAAGCCATTTTCAAGTGATTGCATGCGTTGGGAATGATTCAAAAGCAAGGAACTTGGGTTCCTTATGATTTGAAGCCAAGGGACGTTGAGCGTCGTTTTTTCGCCTGTGAACAACTGCTCCAGCGGCAAAAAAGGAAGGGTTTTCTTCATCGCATTGTGACGGGTGATGAAAAATGTATTCATTACAGCAACCCAAAGAAAAGAAAGTCATGGGGACTGCCCGGTCATACTTCTACGTCGTCGGCTCGGCCGAATATTCACGCTGCGAAGGTTATGCTGTGTATTTGGTGGGACCAGGTCGGTGTTATTTATTATGAGCTGTTGAAACCGAACGAAACCATCACTGGGGAACGGTATCGAATTCAATTGATGCGATTGAGCCGAGCACTGCGCGAAAAACGGCCACAATACGAGCAGAGGCACGAAAAAGTGATTCTACTGCATGACAACGCTTGGACTCATGTTGCCAAACTCGTTAAAACCTACTTTGAAACGCTCAAATGGGAAGTCCTACCCCACCCGCCATATTCCCCAGATATTGCGCCGTCCGATTATTACTTGTTCCGTTCGATGGCACATGGTCTGGCTGATCAGCAGTTCCGCTCATATGAAGACATCAAAAAATGGCTTGATTCGTGGATAGCCTCACAAGACGAACGCTTTTACCGTAACGGTATTCGAGCTCTGCCAGAAAGATGGGAAAAAGTTGTAGCTAGCGATGGGCAATCCTTTGAATGATTCATTTGTAACCATTTTTTCACAATAAAGTTGCATTTTCATAAAAAAAACAGCGAGAACTTAGTTGCGCACCTAATAATATAAATTGTTATTAAATTTTATTATATTAATGTATAATTTATATGTATATATATATATATATATATATATATATATATATATATATATTGCGACGATACTCGCGAACGGAACTTCTCGCGAGCGACGGCAAACAGTCGCCTGTTCGCCGCGTCTGCAAATTGCCGTCGGCTCCCGGACACGCCACAAAGATTTCCGCGAGAGTTGGGCGCCAGGTACGGAAAGGCCGCACCACCTCGATAAACGCGAGAATAAATAATTAACACAAAAGAAATGCGCGTCCCGGAACCGTCGGGTAGCTCTATTAAATTTAAGTCGGAGACGGGATGGGTTGGAGGAAGCGAAATCACTAGGCTCGATAACAGTGATAATGAGACGTTTATTTGGGGACTCTCGCACGTCCTGATAGTTAATACACGCGAGACGGTATAATGTGCGAAACGGTACACGAAGCCCGAGGACGCTTTCCTCGGGCGAGCCTTCTTTATCCGCGCCACCACTCCGCGGACGAGACACGTCGATACGATACGCGGCACAAATAAATTCGGAGCAGATGGTCAGTCTTACACTTTGCGGCGACAGCCCTTGCGTCGGCGACTGGCGTCGGCGGTGACGGCAGCGGTGACGGTCCTCGCTCTCTCTCTTTGCTCTCTCTCTCTTTCTCTCTCTTCGTCCTCTCTCGCTCCGCTCACTCTCTCTCTCGCTGCACGCTCCCTCTCACTCCGCACTGTCTCTCTCTCTCCGTCCTCGCTCTCTCGCCCACTCGCCACTCTCTCTCGGCCCTCTCTCTTTCGCTGCACGCTCCCTCTCACTCCGCACTGTCTCTCTCTCTCTCCGTCCTCGCTCTCTCGCCCACTCGCCACTCTCTCTCGGCCCTCTCTCTTTCGCTGCACGCTCCCTCTCACTCCGCACTGTCTCTCTCTCTCTCCGTCCTCGCTCTCTCGCCCACTCGCCACTCTCTCTCGGCCCTCTCTCTTTCTCTCTCTCTCGCACTCTCGGCACGGCAATTGTCGGAATCGTCTTAGATCTGAGCGCGGCGGTAGTCGCGATAAGGCTAACAGCTGATTGTTCCTAGGAGGATCGCGTATCCTCGCGGATCCTCCCTCGTCGCTGTCCCCCTCGTCCTGGGGTCGTCGATCGTCGAGAATCGGCAAATTTCGGTACTATTGTCTCGAGACACTTTTCGTCTCGAGACAGTGTTGACATCGGGAGTTCGCCTGTTGTCTCTCCCGGCTCTCCCGTTTTTTCCTGCCGGGTTTCTCGCGACGGCTGTTTCGCTGAAAGTAAATACAGCTGATCCGTCTAAGCGCGATACGGTATTATAACTACGATAGCTTCTCAGCGATAGAATATTCTCTATCGCTGAGCGTCCGATAATTTTCGATAATATTTTTGCATCACCAAAATACGAGAGTGCGATTCACCTGAGTGATGGCTTCGCTGGTGGTCATCTGCTGCGTCCTCGTCCCTCGATGTCCTCCGCTCCTCGTCCTGGTGGCCGGCAAGGGGCGTCGAGGGGCACAAAATTCGGGACGCGCTGACCTTCGCATCTGCTCCGCTCGCAAAAATCGCTTCTTCGCTTTGTTCTAAATTTTCACAACAAACACCGACGGAACGCGATATTCGGCAAGGTCTCGAAAAACCGTTAGCGACACGGCACGCGATAAACATTCTCTACACTAATCGACACGGGATTCTTGAGACGGGCGCCTCCACGGCTGCCACGTCACAATATATATATATATATATATATATATATATATATATATATATATATATATAGTATTATACATATTATATTACAATATATCATAATCATATATATTTTTCTTATTATTTATATGTAAAATTGAAATGTTTAAGCAATTTTATGCAAACTCTGAATATGCTTTTATTTAATAATATTTTCTATTATATAGAGTCTGACGCAATCTGTATCAATAACAAAAAATAAATAAAAAACATTAAACTGGAAGGAATGGTCGAAGTCATTTTGTAAATAACTCAATAAACTTTAGAGGTATTAAATAAAATAGATATAAGACGAATGAACGCATGTATTTGCTGGATACGTTATAATATACTGTGAACACTGTAAATATACATTTTATAAGCATAAATTGTAAAAATATTGTTGGGGTCATTGGAATCACCGTGTGCTGCTCGATCATCAGGTTAAGCAACGCAGTTAGGATGGTTGATGACCGGCATAACGCTTCGGATTCGAAATTATCGAGAGAGGATTTGCGAAGGTTTTGGAATGTGTTTGATAACCTTCTGTTTCTAGTAGTTATAAGATATGAGAAAATTAGGAATTAGTTTTTTATATGAAACAATAAGAATAAATAAGTCCCCTTTTTTCATTACAAAAACATTTATTTTAATGTTTGAAATAATGTTTTTTTAATGTTATAAAAACATTTTTTTAACATATAAGAAAATGATTTTTAAACGTTTTATATGTTTTATAGTTAAAAAACATTTTTAAACTTTTTAGTTAAAAAACGTTTTAGTTAAAAAACGTTTTAGTTAAAAAACGTTTTAGTTAAAAAACGTTTTAGTTAAAAAACATTTTTAAACGTTTTAAACGTTTTATAGTTAGAAAAGACATTATTTTTAACATTAAAATAAACGTATTTTTTTTTAATAAAAAAAGGGGACTTATCCCATTATTTTTAACGTTTTTAAAAATGTTTTTAAAAATGTTTTCCAAATGATTTTACAACATTTTTTAAACATTATTTTAATATTTTTTCCTGATTGGGTATCCGCACGTTATCCATATATCCATATCCATCTAATAGCTACTGGGGCTTCGCTGATATTATATGTTGTTAAATATAATTTCTTAACTTAAAAAATATTTGTTAGATTTTAGAAAACATCTGATAAATATAAAGTAATATTTTTTTAAATTTGTACAAAAGCAGTAAAATTATGAATTTCTAGATAAAAAGAAATGATTTTTTAAATTTAAAATATCTACATATAAGAATAACAAATGATTTTTTTACACTCACAAAAAAATTAGTTTTTTGAATGTAAAAACTGCGTTTAAATAAATATTTGCTTGTTTTAAAAATAAATGAAATATTGGTAAATCATTTTATAAATCTAAATAAACTATTTTTTTAACATTAAAAATATCTTTTATATGTTTCAAATTAAAATTGCTTTTATTATCAGAAAACAATTTATTTAAATTTACAAAATAATTTATTTATATTTTACTTACTTTTAAAACAAATAAATATTTTTTAAATATATTTTTTACATACTTTTTAAACTTACTTTTTACATTTAAAAATATCTTTCTCTTCTTTTAAATAAATCGTTTGTTTTCGTACTTGGATATACCATATATATGCAATATAAGCATCACTCAGTCAAAGTGACAGTGGCGCAGTGAGTAAATTGAACGATTATTATTATCGATGGAGGATATTTCATAGATATCTAGTAAATATTATTCTGTATGGGTTCTGTATGGGTTTTACTGTGTGGGTAGACAACTCATGTAAAATTATTTGTTTCAGTCGATGAAAACAGCCTACTTGGCCGCTTTCAGTCAAATCCAGAAATAACAACGGTGATCACTGTCTCCATTAATTTTTTAAATTTATTAATCTTTTTTAATTTTTATTTTTTATTTTTTTGATATTTTTCTTTTAATTTTTAATGATAAATATATTCAAATTCATTTTGATAAAGAATTTGAATACTGAAACCCTACGTACAAAATTGCAGGTCACTGCCATTTTGGATTTCCTGTTTTCATAATTTGCCATTGTTAGTAATAGCTTCGTGATCAGTGACCTTTAAAACATTTAAGTACCAATTATTATTATTATTAACCAATTATTATGAGAAACTATTGCAATACATCCAATTCATGATTCATGAAGCTCTAGTGTGCTATATAAAAATTCGACTTACAAAAGGAGACATGACATAACAACAAAATTCTATTTTTCTCGCATGTCTGGACATAAAACCATTTTTATTATTTCATGTGTATCTCAAATAATTTTTCTTGGTTAACTAAGGTTCTACATGAGAGCCAAAAATCGAACGTTTTTCCTCTTTTTTCTTAATGTCATATTTTTAAGATTTTAAGGTCATTATCATTTTTTTATATGAGATATATGTTTATTTTTATTTTTACTATATATTTTTTCTTTACTACATATTTTATCTTTATTATATATTTTTATCATCGCGATATAATAGCCAAGGTCAAGACGAATCCAACGACCTATAATACTATGACTTTCATGTGATCTTGAGTATGAAAAATTTACAAAAACGGTAAAACTCCCCTTTAGAGGAGGCAGTTCCAATAACCTTGACCTTGACATATGTTATAGAGATCATCTTCCTGAGTGACATTCTGAAGATTTTAGCCGTCGCTCGATGTTCGTTAAAAAGTTATTAACAAAAAAGTTGCATGAAATGAATGTAATTTTTGGACTTCGTATATACAAAAATATCGAATTTGTAAGCTAGGAAAGTGCTTGTCATTAGCACAGACACACATACACACTGCTCGCCCGCCCGTGCGCTCGCCCACCCGTCCGGGCGGGTTCGCGGTGTGCGCGTGTGTTCCTATTATAGTTAGATGATTTAACAATCATCCATGTAATTTTGTGACACTGCATAAATTAAAGGGAAAGTCTTTAACGGGTCGAAAAAATGCCTAATATTTTGGAATTTTTTATCCAAAAACTAATAAAGTTATATAAATAAACTTTTTTGTAACATGAAACGGCATCCTTAAAGTATAAAAAATTTTAGTCTTTTTAAATATCCTTTGTTAAAAACGAAACGACACATATAATTATTAAGTGCTATTAGCGGTGCATGAGTTCTCGGTACGCAACATAGCACCTATCACAGTTATCTGAAAGAAAAAAACAAAAGATTTTCTTAAAGTTAGATGCAGGTACTGAACCTAAATTTAAGGAAAGATATGTAATTTCGAAAGAGTTTTAGCGGTTAAAAAAACGAAACGCTTTTTCGGAAGAAAAACGGGACTATATATTGTCCATAAAAATATTATAAATAAACAATACCATTTAAATAATAGGTTCAGTCCCTGAAGAAATGTATTAAAAATGGGACTATATATTGTCCATAAAAATATTATAAATAAACAATAACATTCAAATAATAGGTTCAGTCTCTGAAGAAATATATTACGAATCAAATGCGTTTTGAATGAATCGATTGGTCGATTAATTTATGAATTATCCTGCACGCCGATTGTGAAAACGTGGTTTTGAGAAAAATGCGTTTAAAATTTTCAATGAAAATTTACGATACTTACAGCTGGAAAATTAGTGTAACTGTTTATTCTGCTATTCCAGCACTATATAATATCCTTTTCTCTTCCTGGAAAAGTTCCTCTTTTTTTCTAGTCTATAGGCCATACTTCTTTACAACAAGATGAACTATACGATTATACGAAAATTTCCTTTTGCGCGGTCTTGATTAACGAGAACTGTCGGTTTTATTTCTTTTGCGAAACATTTTAGATATGTTTGCACAGGCCGAAATGCGAAGCAAAACTAAGGACATAGCTGCGAATCTGTTTTGCATACACATATACACTACACACATATATATTAACACAGACATATATCTCAATAGAAAGTTGAAGATTACAGAAGGTATGTTTCGTAGTACAACAAAAGACATACGGAAAATTGTTACAGTTTGTTCATTTTCACAGCACGATCCTGACTGCTTGCCGTTTTGAACGCGCTCGGGCGCCTCTCATTAAATGAGCTGTTACTTCGTCATTTTTGCGAATTCGACCTTTAACTTGTAACAACATATTTTTGAAATGTTACATTTTCGATTTATGAAAGAAAAAAAATTGGATTTTTTGGACCCGTCAAACGAGACTCCTTCCTTAATGTGTGGGAGAAATTATATTCTATTTATAAAACTTTAAATATCATAGTCCAGATAGCCAAGCCTGCGCGAACAGATTTCGAGCAGAGCTTGCTATTAACTTTTGATGGCAAATAGATAACAAATTTGATGCAGGATCTATTATATCAAATCTTGCTGCCCTCCAAATTGCCGCCAGATAATTGCTGCAGATTTGCAGCAAAAACCGCGCAGAGCTTGTAGCGATTGACGGCAGATTGGCGGCAGAAACCGCGCAGATCTTGCTGCGCTGCAAGTTTTGCGCGGTTTTTGCTGCAAATTTGGCACCAATTGCCCGACAGCAAGATCTATCGCCAAAACCGTACCCTAATGTAGACACAGATAGCTATAGTTTTGCTGTGGGTTTTTTATCAAATTTG
>NW_022639561.1:598891-599112 GCF_010583005.1 Odontomachus brunneus
AACTGACTATTAACCATCGACTTCTATTTCTTTGGCACAAAAATTGACTCTTTTCAGGCCCATCAAATTTTATAACGATAGAACGATACTCGAACGCATAAAATATGAAATAATTATATTTCGTGTTTATGTAACACTAAAATTAAAAATATTCTACTTCGGCAACCTATACAAGCGCTGTATTGTTACAATATTATATATTAATGCAGTATTCTATATTG
>NW_022639561.1:599122-602604 GCF_010583005.1 Odontomachus brunneus
CCCTAATGTAGACACAGATAGCTATAGTTTTGCTGTGGGTTTTTTATCAAATTTGCTGCCAATCTACGCGCAGTCTGCGCTCAATTTGCTTACTGGGAGGAACACATGCATACACCGCGAGCCCGCTCCGGAAGACGGGCGAGCGCGCGAGCGTGCGAACAGTGTATGCGTGTGTGCTTGCGTGCATATGCAACTGAACGTAACACACGGCTTCCAAATTTTCGACATGCATTTGTATGAATTTCTCAATGAAACACACACATAAACTTTTTAATATTTTAATATTACACGATTTTATTATTAGGTAAATCGGAAAGTTCCGTCCATCTAGCGGTGAGTAGCTATAGCTAGAATTGTCGGTAACTCTAATGTCTAAACCTAGCTTAATTTTTTAGTTTTATCATCTATCAATAAAATTCAGTATATAAAAGTATACGTTCGCATCAATAACATTGTTTTTTACTGCATCGAAAATGTCGAAATTTGAGCCAAATAAGCGTCATTTGCGCGAAGTATTAATCTTTTGCTACAAATGGAAGAAAACTGCAGCCGAAGCTCATCGAATGCTTGTAGAAGTTTATGGTGATAGTGCTCCTTCCGATAAAACATGCGAATGGTTTCGATAATTTGAAAGTGGTGATTTTGATGTGGAGGACAAAGAACGTTCTAGACGGCCAAGAGCATTCGAAGACAAAGAATTGCAGGCATTGGTGGATGAAGACCCATGTCAAACGCAAAAACAACTTGCAGAAACTTTAAATTGTGTTCAATTTGTCATTTCCGATCGTTTGAAAGCCTTGGAAAAGGTCTACAAGGAAGGAAAATGGGTCCTATATGAACTGAAGTCAAGAGACATTGAAAGGCGAAAAACCATCTGCGAAATTCTGCTTGCTAGGCAACAAAGAAAAGGGTTTTTGCATCGTGTCATCATTGGGGATGAAAAATGGATATATTTTGACAACCCCAAAAAATCATTTGCGATCCCGGCCAATCCTCAACATCGACGCCAAAGCGTAATATTCACGGAAAGAAAGTAATGCTTTGTATTTGGTAGGATTAAAAGTGTACTATGAGCTTTTAAAATCTGGTCAAACAATCACAAGTATCTCTACCGAGAACAAATTATCCGTTTGAGCCGAGCATTGCACGAAAAACGACCAGAATATGAAATGAGACAGCATAAAGTGATTTTGCTTCATGACAACGCTCGGCCTCACGTCACAAAACTTGTCAAGGAAACGTTAGAAGCACTTCGCTGGAAAGTGCTACCCCATGTGGCTTATTCACTAGACTGTGTTCCTTCCGACTACGTCTTGTTTCGGTTGATGACACGCATTTGCTGAGGAATGCTTCAATTCTTATGAAGACGTCGAAAAATGGGTCTCTGACTGGATAACCTCCAAAGATGAGTCATTCTTTCGCCGCGAAATTCGCTTGCTGCCCGAAAGATGGGAAAAAGTCATTGGACAATATTTTGATTGATGTACTTTTTCATTTTCTTTCTTAAATAAAACCATACTTTTCGCAAAAAAAACAAACGCAACTTTCCAATTTACTTAATATGTTGTAGAGATTTTAAAAAGTCAGATGAATAACTAACTCGTAGTGTCAGTCAGTTGGCTGTTGCCGTGTGTTACGCTCAGTTGCATATACACGCCTACACACACACATACACACTACTCGCCCGCCCGCGCGCTCACCCGCCCGCCGGGGCGGGCTCGTGGTATGTGCGTGTATTCCTATTATATTTGGATGATTTAACAATCATCCGTATAATTTTGCGACACTGCATAAATTAATGTGTGGAAGAAATTACATTCTGTTTGTAAAATTTCAAATATAATAGGAACATACACACACCGCGAGCCCGCCCGGACGGGCGGGCAAGCGCACGGATAGGCAAGCAATGTGTGTGTGTACCGCACCGGCGTAAATGCCGTCCGTATATCCGTGTGACTCGCACACGATGATGCGTCACTCACACACTGCTGCCTGCAGGTGAGTTACGAGCAGCACGATGTGGCGAAGGGGACTAACGGTATGACGGTAACGTCGGACGCTTGGAGAGGGAATAGTGGTGGGAGTCGCGGCGATCTTCCATCCTCTATTGCAGGCGTAAGAGCGAGAGAGATAGCATTATAAGCATCGTCGACATAAATGCCGTCCTAAAGTACGTATGACGCACACTAAGAAAACGCTCGATTCACACTGTTTCGTCTATACGTGAGCAATACGCGGTGTTCCGACGACTGTTTCGCTCGCTCGAACATCTATGCATTTTTTCTTGTTAGCAAGGATATTATTGTAATGTAAAAGGAGATCTTGGGGAAGGGTTTTCAGGAGGCTTCGACAAGTGCTTCTTAATAGCTGCTCTTAAAAAAATAAGTAATAGATTATTAGATTATAAGAATAAGTATTAGATTATTAGATTAATTTCAATACAGAATATTGCATATATGCAATATAGAATACTGCAACAATACAGCGCTTGTATAGGTTGTCGAAGTAGAATATTTTTAATTTTAATGTTGCATAAACACGCAAGATATAATTATTTCATATTTTATGCGTTCGAATATCGTTCCATTGTTATAAAATTTGGTGGCTCTGAAAAGGACCGATTTTTGCGCCTGTTTCAAATAATTATTGTTCCTTATTACTGGATATAGAAATGCGGCCCGTTTCTGCTATCATTGTCCGCTTTTTTTCATTCGTTGTCTGGGAAGAACTTCGGCTTCGACCCGACTTTCTCGCGAACTTGATTGATTCGATACCTAATCGATTCAATCAAGTTATCGACCGTGCCAGATATTGAACTGACTATTAACCATCGACTTCTATTTCTTTGGCACAAAAATTGACTCTTTTCAGGCCCATCAAATTTTATAACGATAGAACGATACTCGAACGCATAAAATATGAAATAATTATATTTCGTGTTTATGTAACACTAAAATTAAAAATATTCTACTTCGGCAACCTATACAAGCGCTGTATTGTTACAATATTATATATTAATGCAGTATTTTATATTGAAATCTAATAATCTAATATTTATTTATTTTTTTTTAAGAGCAGCTATTAAGGGGGGAAATCCAATTAGAACGAGGAAAAATAAGCTATTTTCAAGAATTTTTTTGTAGGAGAAAGAATTTTTCTATATTTTTCAAACTTAAACATTTATTTATATATGTTTTGGACTGTCCATACGTATTTTTTTTTCCAAAAATATTTAAAAATGGCGGACATATGAAGCATCCCATTTGGCAGGTACGCGTGCGAGTTGCTCAGCTGCTGGACAAATGGCGTCCGTGATATTGATCCTATAACAGGCAGCGAAAAAATTCTTATTATTTATACCCATAATTCGTAATTGAACCTAAAAAAATTGAAAAAAGTCAAAAATTTTGAATATGAAACGCTTATGAAAATAAATTTCCATTTTTTGACGTTTTCTCTGCACAATTTTTGCAATAAATAAG
>NW_022639561.1:602614-605933 GCF_010583005.1 Odontomachus brunneus
CGATGCCAGCGCCAACGGACCCAACGGTTTCGACTAAACGTAACAATAGAAATAAAAGCCATCTACCAGGGGTGCGTTCCAAAACCTACAGTAAAACTATAATTACATCTCTATACGTTTTGGATCGCAGCCCTGAAAGGTAAAATCCCCGCTCCGGGTGAGTATACCTGCTGCGTGCTATTAGAGCCTCGACGCTGCTCAAGAGATTTGTTGCGCTCGGAGGCCATAACTTCCGAACGGCTGCGAATTTCGATTTAAAACGTTGGGAACATATTCTTACAATGTTAAATAAACATTTTATGCAAAAAAAAAAAATTCGATTTTTTGAAAGTTCTAATTGGATTTCCCCCCTTAAGAAACACGTGTCGAAGCCTCTTGAAAACCCTTCCCCAAGATCTCCTTTTACATTATAGTAATTTCCTTGCTAACAAGAAAAAATGCATGGATGTTCAAACGAGCGAAACAGTCGTCGGAACACCGCGTATTGCTCACGTATAGAAGAGATAGTATGAGTCGAGCATTTTTTTAGTGTGCGTCACACGTATTTTAGGACGGCATTTCTGTCGACGATGCTTATAATCTATCTCTCTCGCTCTTACGCCTGGAAGATCGTCGCGACTCCACCACTATTCCCTCTCCAAGCGTCCGACGATCGTATACCGCTAACCCCCTCCACCACACCGTGCTGCTCGTACCTCATCTACAAGCAGCAGTGTATGTGACGCGTCATCGTGTGCGAGTCACACGGATATATGGACGGCATTTACGCCGGCGTGTACATGCGTATGGCTGGTACCTTCCTAGCCTACAAATTCGATATTATTGTATATACAGTATCCAAAAATTACATTCATTTTATGCAACTTCTTTTGTTAATAACTTTTTAACGAATAACGAACGACGGCTAAAACTTTGTGAAGGTTACTCAGAAAGGTGACCTCTATGACATATGTCAAGGTCAAGGCTATTGGAACTGCCTCCCTTAAAGGGGAGTTTTACCAAAAACTCCTTTTTAAAAATTACGAACGCGAAAACAATTAATTTTTAAAAACAATTAATTTTAGTTTTTAACTCTTGATTAAACGTTTAAAATAAAAACACCAACGATGTTCAAAATTGTAATTTAGTCTTCGGGAAAATTGTTGAATGAAGATTTAATAACTCAGCCGAAATACAGGGAACATCTGGAACGACTTTCAGTATACTTGCGAAAAGAATTTCTGGATAGATGTTGTAAGACATTTATAACATTTGAATGTAACGTAGGAAAGATCTCGGATGAGGCTCAGGATACTGGTCTCAGAATACTGGAAGCAGAATCTCAGGAAAGGCAATAAACGACGCTTCGATAACTTGGCTAAAAAGTAGAGAATATTTCGGATGGTTTCAGGAAACATTTCTACGATATCTCAGCTCAGGATATTTACATCTGGCAAAATTCAAGGAGAGACAAACATTATTGTCATAACGATCAAGAAGTTGCGAAGGAAGCCAAATAAACTCGTTGTTGGGAATTTGATACTTCGGCTCGGGAAGATATGCCCGATCTGGTGAAATTCTCTTGTTTTCTTTTTACAAGTAATCTCGAAAAATTGAATGACTCACCAAGGATTTCAAAATTATATTCGAGCTAAATTCAAAGAGTCAAAGACTTGATAGAACCACGCGGGTTCGCAATGATCAGGAAGCGCTAAGCTCGAGGAATCATGTGACTCGCTAATATCTTAAAGGTTCATCATGGTCATAAAACCGATTCGAACAAAGATCGAAGAGGCAAAGACTCGATGGAATCACACGGATTCGCCATAAATACTTAAAATTAATATTATAACAAATGGATACAAGGTTCGTTAATTTCGTATTTTGTTATTATTTTCACCAAACATTATCATAAGAGATGAACTATTTTCAAATCCTTCTTATATTTGTATAGTAGATACTAGCATTAAACCGAGTAATTAGTAAACACGTTCCTTGTAGCCTCAATATCAACATATTTTATTAAGTCGTATTTACATAATTTTGAGCGTTTTTTTAAATAAATTTTCCATTATTAATTTCCTCATTGTAGTTATTAATTACTTTCTTTGTAGTTTTATACAATTTTTGTGAATTTTCATACTCAAGGTCATGTAAAAGTCATAGTATTGTACATAGTTGGATTCGTCTGGACCTTGGCTATCGTATCGCGATGATAAAAATATGTAGTCTCATAAAAAAATAACAATAATCTTGAGACTCAAAAAAATATGACGTTGAGAAAAATTTCTTGTTTTTTTGCAATATTTGTCTCCTCAAACTGAATAATGTCCTCCTTTGACATACTCCTATTATAAAAATAAGCAAGATATTTAAGATGTTCAAGTTCGATGGAACACCCTATATATTGTGACGTGGCGATTTCACCAGTCACTAAAAGCCACAAATTTTGGCCGAGGAGGTGAAAGGCGTCGGGCTCGCGTCTCCTTCCTCCGCGGGAAGGACGGCTGCGTAGGGTCTCATATGCTTTTTGCGTGCGAGACCTCGCGGATATATCTTTTCTGTTTTTATGTATAAGTGCGACAGATACGGGGCAGTGAGCGAGGAAAGTACTACCAGGCAAGCCGAAGGAACCCGCGTTAGAGGGAAGCGAGGCCGCGGACGGACAAAGCAAGGGCGGGATCCACCATGCGCCATGGAAGGCGAGGGACCTCTTACGGAACTCCGCGGACGCGCTGAGCCCTGCAGAACGACCTTCGGGGAACGCTCCAGAGACCGAACCATCTCTAGGAGCCGCCGGCCGCGGACACGGGATCATCAGTTACCGTCCGGAAGAAGCTCCCCCGCGCCTAAGAAAATTAAGATTTTCAGACGCGGGCCCGCCAGGCACCCGCGGCCAAGCGCGACTCGCACAAGACTATAAGGATAAAGGCCAATAGGATAAGGACCAATAGGCGATAGCGGCAATCGGCGGCAAGGATCGGGAGCCGAAGAAGCTCGGCTCGCGCGAAAAGCTCGCCACTGTGCGGTGCGACGCGAGCCAGAGTGAACGCAATAGCGAGCGGCGAGAAACGAGCGAGCGAGAGAGCGAGCAGCAAGAGAGCTGGGAAAGAGAGCGAACGGGCGAGCGAGCAGCGAGAGAGCGGATCCTGCGTCGAGAGAGAGAGATAGATAGAAAGATAGATAGATAGATAGATAGATAGATAGATAGATAGATAGAGAGGAGAGAGAGGAGAGAGAGGGGAGAGGGGGAGAGAAAGAGAGGAGAGGGGGATATGGAGGGACGGGAAGGGGAGGGAGGAGAGAGGGAGAGGGGGGAGGGAGGGAGAGAGAGAGAGAG
>NW_022639561.1:606685-610643 GCF_010583005.1 Odontomachus brunneus
AGAGAGAGAGAGAGAGAGAGAGAGAGAGAGAGAGAGAGAGAGAGAGAGATCAGGAGGGCGAGCGAAACCGATGCCAGGAGGAATTGGTGAGCGGATCACAGCCACGTCTACGCGGTAGATCTCGCGAAATTCGTCCTGGAAAGAGAGATCGTTGTGTCTCGATGGCCTTCAAACAAGTAAATTGTCGCACTTATAGTTCGGATATCGCGCGTCTCTTAAAGTGAGACAAGAGAGATCGGCTCTCTCGTCGTAACTGCCGTCTTTCTCGCGTTGCCGCGCTCGCTAAACACCGTGCCGCACAGTCAAACTGTCGCGTGTAAATGTTGTAATTTCTGTCGATTAATTGGTAAAGGCTAGTACGCGTTCTTGCCGAAGGTAGCGTCGCGTAAGTCGGTATTTGTATCGTGAACAATATCGTCGTTGCGTATGTAGTTGCGTGAAGTCCGTTAAATGTGAGTTATTCTTTATATCCGAGTGAATAATTGCGAGCGACTCGCAGTCTTGAAGGTCGCGTTGTGCGTTAGGAGCTCCCATTTGAGAGCTTCGTTCTGATCGGTTGTCGTAGCTTTCGGGTCGAGTATTTATAGCCGGGAATCGCCCGGCTGGCGCCCAACTTTGAGGAATATTCGGTTTAGGGCGGCGTATCCATCGCGAAGAGAGAGTCTCGGCGACCACCCTCGCGAGGAGGTGAATCCTCGCCGACGTTCGGCTCCCGGGAGCTCCGAAGCGAACGCGCTTGTGCCGGCTCGACCGGCCACTTCTCACGTCGGTTCAATAAATGTGATATTGTTAATGTTTCATTGTGAATTATTATTTCATCCTCGCCCACTCTCATCTCCTCTCACGCATTGAAACCGCCGAATCGTTGCGAGTCGAAGAACGCCACTCTACCAATTCGGAAACTGAGCAGCCGGTAGAGTCGGCTGTCGCCGCTTCGCGGGGACGAGGTTTTGCCCGTTTTCCTCGCGTATTTCACGCGCGAGAGAAACACGGTCACAATATAAAACTGCAGACAATGTTCGGTTATATGTAGGTTATATTCTTGATATATGGTTCATTCTCGAAAGGTTCGAAATTCTATTGCGGATACTGTAGTGTTTTGATTAAAATTTGGCCTAATTGACTTACAGAAGTTCTAGTCACGATTTAACTAATTTACGATTGACGGGCGCGAGGTAGTCGTCAGCTGCTTCCTCGACGAAGTATTGGCTAATCAAAATCTAGTCTTTTGGGAAATTCGATATCTTAGATGGCCATGATGAGATAAAATGTTTATAAATACTGACCAGATAATAAATTAAGATACGAAAACGTGACTATAACTCGTTCAAACCGTCAGCGTCTCAATCACAAATACTTTCACTACACGATCGGATCACCGGATGCTATCGGAAACGCGCACGTGCATTACGTCCACAAGCCACCAGTACGATCGTATGGGAGCGGTGCATTTGGACACAGTACAATTGGACACGTTGTAAATGGACACGAAATTTTACATACGGTTCAATTAGACACAATTTCTTTTAGACACGTGAGAAAATGCCCACAGTTCAATTACACATTATTCAATTGCCCACTATTCGTTTAGACACCATTTAATTACTCACCGTTCCATTTGGACACCATTTGGACACAAAAAAATGCACATTGTTCAATTGCCCATCATTCAGTTGAACACCGTTCATTTAAACATCATTCATTTGGACACCGTTCAGTTGGAGAATGTTCAATTTCCTACCGTTTATTTGGACACCGTTCAATTGCCCACCATACTTAAGCTCACAAAAGACTGCGGCCGCAACCCGCCGCGGTGCGGGAGGTCTAGGGGGCAAAGCCCCCAATTCACATGATTAGAGACAGTCACCATTTTATTAATATTTTGGAAACTATAGGAAATGCGCAAGTGCATATATATCTCGCTGTTTGTCGTCGATGTGATAATTTTCCTAACCTTAATATTGGTCAACTTTGTCAGCTAATATCTCACTTCCCAATAGAAAGCGACGATTTTGTCAGATAAAAAAGTTGTTTCTCATGTAAAAATGCATGCGGTTGAGTCTACTTTAATCGAAATCGGAGATGAGGGACCTAAACTAAATAATTACTATTTTTTCTAAATTATTTTTTATTTCTTCTGAATTTGAATAGATGTTGGGCAATTAAACAAATGTATTTTTCTGTGTCTAAATGAACGGTGGATAATTGAATGATGGGAAATTGAACGATGGGTAATTGAACCACTGGCGTAGCCAGGGGAACTGAGGGGCTGCAGTCCCCTTCCCCGAAATTAATTTTCTGGGTCAGGTTAAGTGTGAAAATAATTTTTTCATATGACCTTTTTTGCTCGTCAAAAATAAAAAATACAGCCCCCCCTCCGAAACTTTTTCTGGCTACGCCATTAAATTGCACAGTAGACAATTGAACGGTGGGCAATTGAATGGTATCCAAACGAACGGTGGGGAATTGAATGGTGTGCAATTAAACAAGCGGCATTTTCTCGCGTGTTTAAAGGCAACTGTGTCTAATTGAACTGTGTATAAAGTTTCGTGTCCACTTGCAACGTGTCCATTTGCAACGTGTTCAATTATACTGTCCAAATGTAGTATCCAAATGAAGGCCACTCCGATTGTACTGAGAGATGTGATCGGAAGCTGCGCACGCGAACTAATAAATCACTTTTATAGTCGGACCTACGGAACACAAATTCTGAACTAATAGAAAGAATTTTGGCAATTACATTACTAAACGAGTTAGTACTCACAATCGATGCAAATAAACACATTCACAATTAGAAATGGCTTTTTTTAGAATCTATCACTTTTCTATTAAAAAGAAATTTGACAAATCTTGCATTTGACGAACCACTTGCATTCGCAAACACACTATCCGGTTCGAAGGACCATAAATTTTAATGTTGCAATATAAATATTTTTAAATATATTCTGATTCAATGTGACTCCGCGAGCATAAAATACTAAACACTAGTAAACACCCGACTTCGATTCTTTTATTGGTGTTACGGTCGAGAATAAAATTTAGTAGAAAGTCGAGTTTTTCATTGATGGAAAAAATTTGCTGAAAATACAACGAAATTGTTGAAAATACAATGAAATCGCCGAAAAGAGAAATAAAAGTTATTGAAAAGTTGCTGAAAATATTTCAAAATGAATTATAATTTATTTTGAAAAATGTGATAAAATAATGAATTTTAAATAAACATGGTAATTTTATTGACTATAGGGGAAGCAGCTCCAATGACCTTGACATTAACATATGTTGTCAAGGTCACTGCCCTGAGTAACTTTCAAAAAGTTTTAAGTAGCGTTCATTGTTTAATTAAAAGTTACTAACAAAAAAATTTATAAACGTTTTTATAAACGGAGTGTAATTTTGGTACACAGTATATATTGAAATATCGTAAAAGGTTCCTAGCTGTGCCACTGGGGGACCACCTCCGCACCGCGGCGGGTCAAGTTTGTTGTGTTTAAGTTAATAACGAAAAGTTTTATAAACGGAACGTAATTCTGGTACACAGTATACATTGAAATATACAGGGTGGGCCATTTTAATCTCCCCACCTGAATTTCTCGTCAGATCTAAGTCAGATAGAGAAAAATGGTCCAGACAAAAGTAGAAGGGAACAGAGGGGGTCACGTAATGGTACCAAGTACCTTGACCTTGAACTCGATTTTCAAGGTTATTTCAAGGTCAAAGTGATTTTTTAAATGGGAACACCTATTTTTGACCCCGGATTTGAAAAGAGCGGGAAATTTTACGTTCAAAATGATATGTTAATCAAGGTCATGGCAAGATCGAATGAAGGTCAGGTTTGCGAATTTTGATTTCCCAATTGAATATATCGGAACCTAAGCCAAATACGTAAAATTGGTTCAGACAAATGTTAAAGGGGGCCGAGGGGGTCACCTATCTGTACTCTGATCTTGACCTTGAACTC
>NW_022639561.1:611167-616834 GCF_010583005.1 Odontomachus brunneus
CTTAACCTTAACAAATTGTAGATAACGCAATGTTAATCGAAATTTTACAAACTATAAAAAAAGAGAAGAATCGAAGAATTATTGAATCGTACTTTATGACTATGAAAAATCAAATTGATGTAACAACTAAACAAAGTATGTTTTTATGAGAGAGATATTCAAAATATTCATGAGACATGTACGTACTAAGGATTTTTAATATTCATTGTTTTTTTCGCAATCATTATGGAGTCGCCGTCTTTACTTGGATATGGGTTATGGGTTGGGTTATGGTTATTGGTCCGATTATCGTTATGGGCTCGTTTTGGATTATGGGTTGCGTTGGGTTATGGTTTAAGTTATTAGTTAGTACGATACTTACGCATGCGCAGTAATAATTATTTTTTTGAGGAAAATGTTAATAGGCATACCTATTTCTGGGTAGCGCTAAAAGTAAGGTTAATACAGTTAAAGAAACCCTCGAAAATAGTGATTCCCATTTTGAAAAATCACTATGACCTTGAAATAACCTTGAAAATCGAGTTCAAGGTCAAGGTCCTTGATACCATTACGTGACCCCCCCTGTCCCCTTCTACTTTTGTCTGGACCATTTTTCTCTATCTGACTTAGATTACGAGAAATTCAGGTGGGGAGATTAAAATGGCCCACCCTGTATAGTGAAAGCCTGCCTGTTCCTAGTCGTGCAACTGGGAGGCTATAAACATCGAATTTCTAGGCTAGGAAGGTGCCAGCCGTACGCACGTACACACACACACACACACACACACACACACAGCCGTTCGTGCGTATGTAGTTTTATAAATACGAACTTTTTCTTACACTTTTGTGAGAAATTTTCACTCTTTAGTTTAAGTATAACAGACATGGTCCCCTCCCGTCGGGAGGTATGGGGGTGTAGCTAAAGGGTGAGAATTTCTCACAAATGTGTAAGAAAAAGTGTGTTTTTATGTAACTTCAAATATAATAGAAACATTCCCACACACCGCGAGCCCGCCAGGACGGGCGGGCGAGCGCGTGGGCGGATGAGCAGTGTGTGTGTGTGTGTGTGTGCGTATATGTGTGCGTACGACTGGCACCTTCCTAGCCCATAAATTCGATATTCTTGTATATACAGTGTTCAAAAATTACATTTATTTTGTACAAATTCTTTTGTTAATAACTTTTTAATGAACAGCGAGCGGCGGCTAAAACCTTTTGAATGTTACTCATGGCACTGACCTTGACACATGTTAAGATATAGGTCATTGGAGCTGCCTCCCCTACAGTCAATAATTACCATAAATATTGATAAAAAGTAATGAAAACATTTTAATATATTTAATATTATGAAATCTACAGAATTTCAATAAAAACTGAGTAAATTGTATTGAAACTATGCTGAAAAATATTGATGAAAAAAATTCCTAAAAAAATTTCTGAATAATTTTCAAAATTTTTCTGAATTGCGCTTAACCTTGATGAAACAATAATAATTCATAATAAATTGTAAATTTATATTCTTTATGTATTCCATTTATTGATCAATAAAAAACTTCGTGAAAAAGTTTTGAATAAATAACGAGATCGTGCTGAATTTCACTGAAAATTGATGATGCTAATTAAAATTTAATTTTTTTTATTTTTCTATATATTAGGATATGAAAACTCATTGAAATGTTGATGAAAATTACTGAAATATATCAAACTTTACTGAAATATATGGAAATCTGATTTTTTCATTACGTTTCAACATGAATTCATACGATTGTTAATTTGCATTTAATATTGCATTTAGAGCAATATTGAATCTAGAGCAATCGTTAATTAGCATATGTAATATTTGCATATAGATTAAAAGAAATGTGAAATTTCATATTATTTACAAAAATAGTCTTTTTAATTAGAGATGTATGGATATCTTTAAAAAAATAATTATAAATTTTAAAAAACATAATTATTTTAGTGAAAATATCAATATTTATTGTAATAGAAGTACATTACATACATAAACATAAATATATATGTATATATATATATATATATATATATATATATATATATATAAATTTTAACCTTTAATTTCCAAAACATCCATATGGAACAGTGCTAACATAATGATACACAATGATAAACATGCAGAGTGTTTTTTTTTTATTTTAAATTTTAAGTATTTTCTACTGAATTTTATTGAAACTTACTTAACTAAAATTTCACTGATTTTCAATGAATATTGCTGAAATTATAAAATGGGTCAATTGATTTTTTCAGCAAAATTTCAGCACATTTTATTATGTTTTTAGCAAATTTTGTTATATTTTCAGTAAAATTTTTTCATCAAGGATGAGCCAGTATTGTTCAGAATTTTCGATTTTATTAATCTTCTTGGAGAAGGCGATGCAAGAACATTGAATTATCAAGAAACCGGATGACTTAGTAGAAGACTGGATGACAGGAACACTAGGTGACCGGATAGTCTGCAGAAGATCGGGTGGCTGGAAATATATGATAAACCAAAGGTTTTTAATGACGTCCTTCAATATCAGCTTTTTGGAGAGTGACTCGAGAAGAAAAACAAAAGAGAATCGCTTGAAAACCAAACATGATTGAGAGAACAATTTGTTATTTCTTCGTAGGTTGCTAAGGCTTATAATGTATCTAAGGATGGATATTTCATGGGCATGAGCGGAATGTACGGAGGAAGGAGAGTAGAAACTTGCGAGAACCATGAGGGTTTGTTTGGTGGCTGCGAGAGTTTGCCACGAACTATAAAAACTCGAATATACTTTGTGAGACCTCCGCCACCGTGAGCAATCAATAGTCACGAGGATTCGACTTCGCCGTGTAGAGTCTTCATCACCGTGGACAAACTATAAAGTCGTTAGGACTCGACCTCGCTCTATAGGGTCTCCGCCGCCGTTGGTTAACGATAGAATTGCTAGGATTCGATCTCGTCCCGTAGGGCTTCCACCATGGGTGAACAATAGAGTCGCTAGGACTCGACCTCGTTTTACAATCTATCTATGATGAATCCATTATGAGCGCAAGACTCATCACTTTCCTCCAAAAAAGAATTCATATTCAGTGAGCCCCACATAATATCTACGGGTGATTCTCCATGTCCACTTAAAGGTTTCTCAACAGAATTACAACTTGAATTTAGTGATTTCCTATGAGATTGACACTTCATATATATAGGGTGTCCGGTGATCGAGACCGCCATGTACGGGTAGAACGGGTCAAAATAATCATAAAAGTTATATACCATTTTGAAATTTTTACAATATTTATTCTGTAATTAACTAAAATGTATAAACGAATGAGCGTACGAAAAGTGATAGGACAGACTCTGTGTGTAAAAGAAATGGCTTACCTCTTAGCAACGATGAGTAAACAGCTGATTTCGAGGCGGAGTAACAAGTGACACATAGCATGTAGCCGCGCGCCAAAAAATTATTGTCCTCCGTAACAGATTCACGTGACTCTTTGGGTTCACAATGTGAACTTCACATAGCAAAAAAATGATAAAGCGCTATTATTTATTCACCACCTAGCGGTAGATAGTACGGTGCGTTTTTTTTATAATGGATTAAGCTCCAGTAGGCCTAATCAACTCTCATTATTTAATGCAAAAATTGCTCAAAGTGTCCTTTCTACTGTACACAGAGTTCGGCTCTTCGAACAATATTGCGCGTTGCACGAAGCGTCATTTTCAGCGTAATAGTACCGAAGGCCGCAACAATACTTTCACGTACTTCGTTTTCTCTACCATTACGTCGATGCTCGACTAGAATTTTTATATGATCCCATATCAAAAAATCTAGTACGTTTAAGTCTGGCGACCGTTTAAGTCATGCCGGTCAAGTGATTGAGCCACCACGATCCATCCACTTATCAGAATAACGCACGTTTAATATGTTGCGTACTTGCTGAGAAAAGTGCGGGAGAAAAGGAGCTCCGTCGTGCTGAAAAATCAGCTGCGTCCATATGCGTATCGGCAAGGAGTACGGGCAATTCCTTCTCTAAAAAATCAGCGTATATTTTGCCCTTTAAACGCGGTGGCAAAAAATACGGACCAATCTGGAAATCAACGACGAAAATGCTTAGACATAGTGGCAAAAGAAAAATTGTTTTATTTTTATCGCTCACACATACCACTTGATCCGCGATCATTCTCGTATAGACGTTGATAGATCATCGATTCTGGAACGCACCTTCGCGAGCGACGTGGAGATTTTCTTTGGCCCAATGTAAAAAATTACGCGAATTGAATATGCCGTTTGGCGTAAAAGTCGCCTTGTCGGTCCACAAAATGCGGTCTGTGAAAAATGGGTCTGTGCGAGAAAACCTGCGCGTGTTTTGCCGACTGCCGATGGTTATAATCCAATAAAAATATCGCGAATATAAAAAATCAATGATCACAACACCTTTACAAAAATTAAATCTTTGTTGTGCATTTCCTGGCAGCTGTTGCACACGCGATAATGGTATGTGTGCAATCCATTTACACTTAAAATGTGAATCATTGCGTTCCGTGAGAGTCTCAGTTCTCGTGCTACATGGCGCACGCTGGTATCAGAATTTTCGTCAAACGCGGCCTCCCTCTCTTTATCTCGGACGCGACGACGCACTCGTGGACCATCCGCACCATGATTATGCACAAGACACCCAGTTTCACGCAATCGTTACACTGTACGTAAAATTGTACTTGCCGTTGGATATTGTGCATGGTCGGGATGTCGTTCCGCGTAAATACTAGCCGCGACACGTGTATTTTCTCCCGCTAGCCCGTAGACAATAATTATGTTCGTGTACTCCTGTGGAGTAAATCGCATTTTCGTCGCGAAAAAGCACTACGCGTACATAATCGTTTCACGCGACTGCAGTTGCCTCCGTCGGATACACGAAGCCGGACGATTATAGACAAAAGACAGTCGAGCAATCTGTCTTCAATATCATCGAGATCCATCTTTCACGGACCGCATTTTGTGGACCGACAAGGCGACTTTTACGCAAATGGCATATTCAATTCGCATAATTTTTTACATTTAGCAAAAAAATAATAAAGCGCTATCATTTCCTCACCACCTAGCGGTAGATAGCACAATGCGTTTTTTTATAGTGTTTTTTATAGTGTTTTTTTATCCCCAGTAGGCCTAATCCACTCATAATTTATTGCAAAAATTGTTCGAAGTGTCGTCTTCTCTTCTATATGCAGAGTTCGGCTCTTCAAATACAGTATGTTTGATAAGAGCGTGTACGGCAAAACTCAAAAACTTAGGATAATATTGGGTGTACAACTTAATTCGGTCCGTTTTTTTGTTTGAAAAACGCATTTATTTGAATGATAAAATGAATTAATACATTATTGAAAGTATTGTCCATCGCTAGCCACTACTTTTTCCCATCTTTCTGGCAATTTATGGATTCCGTCGCGGAAGAAGCGTTCATCTTTTGAAGCCAAGAATGAATCGAGCCAATTTTTGATACCCTGTTCTGAAGTGAAGTGTATTCCATTCAAAGCGTTCTGCATCGATCGAAACAAATGGTAGTCGGAAGGGGCAAGGTCTGGGCTATAAGGCGGGTGAGCCAGAACTTCCCATCCGCTATTTTCCAAATAGTTTTTAACCGGAACAGCAACATGAGGCCGAGCGTTGTCATGGTGAAAGATTATGGACTCGTGTCTGGTCG
>NW_022639561.1:616844-618782 GCF_010583005.1 Odontomachus brunneus
ATATAAATCGAATCTGTCGAATTAACTGCTTGACGGTCCATATTTTCTTTCCTCGGAGCTTAAACTTTATAAGCGCCCAAACATTTTCAATTGGATTTGCATCTGGCGACTGTGAAGGCCAATCCAGTACGTCAACGTCATTTTCTTGTTTCCACGCAGTACAAAGTCTACTCCGATGTTTCGGATCATTGTCCTCTTGCAGTAGCCAATTTTCATTTTTCCTTGTAAACCACCTTTGGGCAGATGGTAATAAAACTCTCTCATATATTTGGACCATTTTAGCAGCATCCAAATTTTGTGTAAAGATGTGTAAAGTGCCAAATCCCTGTTATGAGAAAAACGTGTACCTTTACCGGATGTTTAACGGTCCGCTCGATGAGTCTATTGGCCTGGGTAGACCAGACACGTCTGATAGAAGACTTTGCCCAAAACGGAGCTTCATCTGAAAAAATTACGTTGCTCCAATAGCGGTCCAAATTTTCTTTTGCCCAAGCAAGTCTTTTTTCGACGTGTTTTTCAGACAGCAACGGTTTCGTTATCGTGCTTCGAAATTTCACTTTATGAGCCAGTAAACGTCTTCTTATAGTATGACATGATATATTTAGACCCTTTTTAAGTAAAACCGCTTGCCCGCCACGCAATGATAAACAAGGATTCTTCTCAAACACCCGTAAAATCATTTTGTTCTCCTTTTTCGTCGTTTTCTGCACAGAGCCACGATCCGGCAAGTCATCAACGTTTTTGACCTCGGAATAACGTTTCACCCACTTACTCACAAACGCCTTAGACTTCTTCATATACTTAGCAGCCGCTCCGCGCGACATTTTTGGTCCTTTCGGATGCGAACATAGAAACACAGCTTCGTAACGTGATGCGTACGCGGCACTCATGTTGAAATACGCCCTTTTGTGACGAAAGTCAAACGATAACTAAGGCTTTCTAGACAAAGCATCTTGGGAGAAGAGCCCCGCTATTGGCTCGCGTTCATATCCCCCCTCTAACGGTTTCGAGGAAAAAGTTTTGCCGTACACGCTCTTATCAAACATACTGTAATATTGCGCGTTGCACGATGTGCTATTTCCGGCGTAATAGTACCGAAGGTCGCAACAATAGCTTCACGTACTTCGTTTTCTCTACTATTACGTCGATGATGGACTAAAATTTTTATATGACTCCATACAAAGAAATTTAGTACGTTTAAGTCTGGTACCGAGCCAAACAATTGAGCCACTACGATCCATTCACTTATCAGGATAACGCGCGCTTAATATATCGCGTACTTGCCGAGAAAAGTGCGCAGGAGCTCCGTCGTGCTGAAAAATCAGCTGCTCCCATATGCGAAGAGGCACATCGGCAAGGAGTACCGGCAACTTCCTCTCTAAAAAATCTGTATATATTGCTCTGCTTTATCATTTTTTTGCTATGTGGACCCGGAGAATCACGTGAACCTGTCATGGAAAATAATAATTTTTCGGCGCGCAACCGCGTGATACGTAATGTTTGTTACTCCGCTTCGAAATCGTTGCTAAGAGGTAAGCCATTTCTTTTACACACAGAGCTTGTCCTACCGCTTCTTGTGCGTTCATTCATTTGTACATTTTAATTATTTACGGAATAAATATTGAGAAAATTTCAAAATGATATATAACTTTTATGATTATTTTGACCTGTCCTACCCGTACACGGCGGTTGCTCGATCAGTTACTGGAAACTCTATATAACATGTCTTCCATTATTCGGTATTATTTATAAATTATATACAGGGTGTTCGGAAAGTACCGGGACGCCCGAATATCAGGAAAAATATAAGTTTTACAAAAAAATGTTTCAGACAAAAGTTGTGGCGTTTAAAAAGATGTATTTACTGATCACATCAGTTTGACCTTGGGTTGCGTAGCGAAGGTCAGGTCAAGGTCACATTAATTTTTTTAAATGGAA
>NW_022639561.1:618960-637134 GCF_010583005.1 Odontomachus brunneus
AAAATTAATGTGACCTTGACCTGACCTTCGCTACGCAACCCAAGGTCAAACTGATGTGATCAGTAAATACATCTTTTTAAACGCCACAACTTTTGTCTGAAACATTTTTTTGTAAAACTTATATTTTTCCTGATATTCGGGCGTCCCGGTACTTTCCGAACACCCTGTATAATGTTTCTTTGGTGATGTAAATGTGCGTGAGTGAATATTTTACTCGAATCTTTACGATCTGCCTGTAGAGTCTAATTCTTTTGCGCAAATACTTAAATTATTTTTCACAGGTTTTGAGAAATAAGTAAAATCACATAACATGAATTAATATAAATAGTAACCTTGACAAATGTATTATATTTTTAACAAATACTTATTTGTTATATTTGTTATTAACATTTCAATTTGAAGTTACTCATTAACTTTTCTTAATAAATGTTCCGTTTTACAGAGGAATGGAGCGAAACTTTACCGTATCAGCTTTTGATCGGTGCAGGAGTGGCATTAATCGGTCTGATCTTATTGGCGGCGGTAAGCTACCAGTGCTCTTCCACATGGCGATGGTTGATAGGCATGTCACGACACGAGAATATCGAGGACTCCGAGATGGATCAGACTCAACAGAATGCGATTCGTATCAGTCATTCTCTTCCAGATCTCCAGTCAGAACCGATCACTCACGAATATGTTCAAGAACAAAAGGAAAATAAGAAGGTATATTTCGTTCGTATAATTGAATTAGCGAACCATCCTGTAAAATTTGTATGGACGTGTCGTCAATATTGATATTAATTTTGCTAGGTGCTACGTCAAACCACTTTACCAATTGTACCAATAAGACATCAAAGTTTTCAACGTCAACTGTCACACCGACTTGATTTGCCTAATATGAAGTTCAGCATTTGTAGTTTAGAGAATCGCAGCGACTCCAGTCTCGGTCTTATTAAGGTTAGTTACTATTTATATATATATATATATATATAATATGATATGTCGAAAATCGATACATTTCGACACACAGATGATCTCGTTACTTATTGACTATTTTTTAGATTAACTGTTTTTAAAGATCTTTATCTACATGTTTCAAAATTTTAGCTATAAATTATATCAGGACTCAGAACAGTTTGCCAATTTCGGCTGATTCTCGGGAACTACACCTTCTATCTCCCCCTTGCCGCGCGGTGAACCTTGCAAGTGACGGTCGTGCCTCTGAGCTTGGAGCCGCAACTAGCCGCGACCGTCACTTGCGAGGCCCGCCGTGTAGCCCCGTGAAGTTAGTCCCCCAATCTAGCCAATATTCGAAAAAATACAATTTCTACACCTAATTCGTTTGCACATCGTTTGCACATGTTTGCACATTAAGAGTTTTCGTTTGCACACATTTAGTTTAAAAGAAATTTAAAAAACAATTTTGGGGGACTAACTTCACACTAGCCCCTCAAGTTGCTCAAACTTGACGCACAATGCATGTAATCAATAGATTTTCGTTTGCACATTTCGAAAAAACTCGAATTTTCGTTTGCACACCTCTAGGAAAAAAGTTATTGACATTAAACTTTGAGGAGGCCTAACTCACACTTGCCGAAATTTATAACTGCAAAATAAAATTGTTTGACGTATGATATCGTTAGATCTTCGTTTGCACATTTCGAAACAAGTTGAATTTTCGTTTGCACACCTCTAGAAAAAAAGTTATTTAACAGAATTTGGGGGGGGGGCTAATTTCACACTTGGCGAAACCTAAGTTAAAATTGCAGGAAAAATTGTCTGACGCATGATATCGTTAGATTTTCGTTTGCACATTTCGAAACAAGTCGAGTTTTCGTTTGCACACCTCTAGAAAAAAGTTATTTTTTTTATTTTCAGACAATTTTTTCCTGCAATTTTAACCTAGGTTTCGCCAAGTGTGAAGTTCGCCCCTCCCCAAAATTCAATGTTAAATAACTTTTTTTCTAGAGGTGTGCAAACGCAAACTCGACTTACTTCGAAATGTGCAAACGAAAATCTAACGATATCATGCGTTAGACAATTTTCTCCTGCAATTTTAACCTAGGTTTCGCTACGTGTGAAGTTAGCCCCCCAAAATTCAATGTTAAATAACTTTTTTTCTAGAGGTGTGCAAACGAAAACTCGACTTGTTTCGAAATGTGCAAACTAAAATCTAACGATATCATGCGTCAGATAATTTTTTCCTGCAATTTTAATCTAGGTTTCGCCAAGTGTGAAGTTAGCTCCCCCAAAATTCAATGTTAAATAACTTTTTTTCTAGAGATGTGCAAACGAAAACTCGACGTTTCGAAATTTGCAAACGAAAATCTGACGATATCATGCGTCAGACAATTTTTCCTGCAATTTTAACTTAGGTTTCGCCAAGTGTGAAATTAGCTCCCCCCAAATTCTGTTAAATAACTTTTTTTCTAGAGGTGTGCAAACGAAAATTCAACTTGTTTCGAAATGTGCAAACAAAGATCTAACGATATCATACGTCAAACAATTTTATTTTGCAGTTATAAATTTCGGCAAGTGTGAGTTTGGCTTCCTCAAAGTTTAATGTCAAATAACTTTTTTCCTAGAGGTGTGCAAACGAAAATTCGAGTTGTTTCGAAATGTGCAAACGAGAATCTATTAATTACATGCATTGTGCGTCAAGTTTGAGCAACTTGGGAGGCTAGTGTGAAGTTAGCCTTCCCAAAATTGTTTTTTAAATTTCTTTTAAATTAAATGTGTGCAAACGAAAACTCTGGATGTGCAAACATGTGCAAACAATGTACAATCGTTTGAGCTAAAGAAAGTTTACTTTTTCGAATGTTGGGGGGCTATTGTGAAGTTGGTCCCCCCAAAATTGTTTTTTCAATATCCTTGAAACTAGAGGTGTGCAAATGAAAATTCTTGATGTGCAAACATGTGCAAACGATGAGCAAACGAATTAGGTATAGAAATTGTATTTTTTCGAATTTTGGGGGGCTAACTTCACGGGGCTCCGCCGTGCGGCAAGGAGAAGATAGAAAGTGTAACTCCTGAGAATAGGCCGAAATTGGCAAACTGTTCCGAGCCATGAATTATATAATCTTATATAAATTTAGATAAATTTTGAATGACAATATAAATAATAGTTTTTTAAACTTATACTAGTAAATAACAAAATCCTATTTAAAGAGAATATACAATATTCTATAAAAAGTTGTTCTCCGAATAATTTCGCAACACTGATGAATGTGAAATTTTAATAATTTTAATAAAAATTTTAATAACTTTCATTGTAACAATATATGAGGAAAAGTCTGAATGCATTGTTGCAGAAGTAGCTTATGAAAAGTATATAATGAATACACAAGAACTAAATTTCGTTTGTAAAAATGTATTTAAATAATATATAATAATATAATTATTTTAATATATAATTATTATAATTAAAAGTCTACGCACGCACGTACGTACGTACGCACAAATACGTATGTATGCGAACGCACACATGCACATAACGATACAAGTTTTTCAAAATAAGTTTTTTTAAATAATATATAGTATATACGTATTAAAACTAATCTTAAAAACTAACTATTAATTTATTTCTTTTATCAGGCAAATTAAACTTTTAAAATTTTTAGTACGCCCGGCAGCGTCTTACACAATATCTCATCGCTAATTTTGAACTCTCATCAGTTCAAAAGACTTTTTTCATCAGTTTGAAAGACTTTGTTCTTCTGAACCTTTTAAGTTCTCACTATCAAGAAGACGTGTGGTCTCAACATTATTATGTTAACGCAGACGGACCTCATGTTTAATGACGAATCTCTTTATTTCACTTGCTAAGTCTTCAATTCCAAGATCCCTATGCAGATCCTTATAACGTACGAGGACTGTATGATAAGTACCCGTGTTAGGGAAGGAGACGCATTTTTAAAAATGTGTCTTTACTTATTTTTCAATATATTCTCCTTTCAGCTCGATACTTAATCCAGTGATATTCCAACGTTTTTATACCATCCAAAAAATATGATTTGTCGAACTCCGCAAAATAGGTCTCTGTTTTGGCAATGACTTCCTCGTTTAACGTAAACCGCTTTCCGCCAAGTCATTTTTTCATGTTTGGAAATAAATAGAAATCGCAGGGGGCCAAATCTAGAGAATAGGATAGATGAGATAGCAATTCGTAGCGTAATTCGACCAGTTTTGCTGTGATGATTGCTGACGAATGAGCTGGTGCGTTGTCATGATGAAAGAGTACCTTTTTCTTCGCCAAATGGAGCCGTTTCTTCAATTCAGTGTCGAATCGGCCCAATAAATCAGCACAGTACTGTCCCGTGATTGTTCCTTCCTTCTTCAAATAGTCTGTAAAAATGATGTCTCGCAAATCCCAAAAAACGGTGACCATGATCTTTCCGGCCGATGGAACCGTTTTTGCCTTCTTTGGAACAGGTTCGCCGGGTGAAGTCCACTGTTTTGACTGTTTTTTCGTTTCTGGCGTGTAGTGATTGATACATGTTTTGTCAACAGTGACGAAGCGCCGCAGAAACTCTTTCAGATTGCGCTTAAACATGTCCAAACAGTGCTCCGAAGTTGTCATGCAATTTCGTTTTTGTTCCACTGTGAGCAAACGCGGCATCCATCTAGTCGATAGCTTTCTCATGCCTAATTTTTCGTGTAAGATATTTTGTACGCGTTCAACTGAGATATTTACAATGTCAGCAATTTCTCTGATCTTCACTGCGGTCTGCTAACACGATATCATGGATTTTGTTGACCATATCCTCAATAGTCACTTCAATCAGACAACTTGGACGCTCTTCATAAAAAACGGATGGTCGGCCACGCTTGAATTGATTGAACCAATATCTGATGGTAGTCATCGAAGGTGCATGGTCCTTATAAACGGCATGCAACTTCATTTTGATTTTCTCACACGTCTTCCATCCAAAAAAAGGAATTGACCACTGACCGACATTTCTCTTTTTCCATGGTTGCAAACAAACACAAACTTGTCCACTTTCAAAACAAAACTATTCGATAAATCTGTCTAAAATTTTGACTGGCGTCGTTCGGAAGATGGCGTTAAACGATGGTATACAGACTTTAAGTCAGTGACGCCATCAGTCATTAAACACGGGTACTTATCTTGCAGCCTTCGTATATACTACGGGACATTAATCATGTTCCGTAAAACTTTATTTTGGAAAGTTTGAATCTTTTTAATATGGCACTGTTTAGCATAACCTCGTAATTATATACTGTATATCCAGATAGGTTTCAAAATCTGGTTATATATCAATTTCTTGTTTTGAACCGATAATTTAGGCTTACGTCCCAAGAGCCAGTAAAGCTGTCTGTGTTTGAGTACTAGTTCATTCTTTTTCTTTTTTACATGTTCCTTCCATCTCAGTTTCACATCTAAAGTCATACTTAGATATTTGTCATTATTTCCGTACGGAATAGTGTCATTTATATTAACCGGTAACTTCTTTATATTTCTATTTGTAAAATTAATAGATATAGATTTTGTTCCATTAACCCCTTCGACAGCATTGACGCTATACAGGGTGTCCCGCATAAGGCATGCCAAAAGAAAAATATAAGTAGAACAGATAAAACTGAACAAAAATTGTAGAGGTCATTTTTCAAACAACCACGTAAAATTTCGAGATATTAATAAAATTAGTTGGACAAATTAGAGCGCGCGACGCGACGGGCGGGACATACGGCTCGCCGCGGCCGGCGAAGAAAATGGACGATTGCTCGCGGGTCAATTTCATAGGCCAAAGAGGTGGGCCGTTCGCTAGCATATGGAAATGGAAAGCTCCGTATATGCGTCCGTGTACGTGTGCGCTCTGAACGTCGGGCGACGAGTAACAGAAGGAGATAGATATATGACGTCCCATCTCTTTCTCTCGTGCACGCGTTATTCTTTTCACAGGGACCGTCACGGCAGCGATGCTGGGCACGCGGCTTCTATGTACAGAAAGAAGAGCCAAGTACGCTTAGCGCTTGAACTGTCAACATACATGTATAATGTACGCGCATGCATGGCTGCTTCTTGTGTATGTGCACTGTTAAATCCGTAATGTCAAATTAATATATTTGAGTAATTTAACTATTCCTATAAGTATTAACTATTCCTATTTGAGTATTTTAACTATTCCTATAAGTTGCCACTGCTCCTACTAAATATGTCGTTAATTTAACTAAGATAAGTAAGATAATGGAGTTAAATAATTTAACTTAAACACAATGTTTTGTGTTAAAATAGTAAATTTCGATACACATGATAATTAAAAGTAACTAAATATTATTGAAGTCAAGAAACTGATTTAAATTAGACTCTCAAATATTAAACAGTGTACGGGCCGCGTCTTCTGTTTGGTATCACACCGTGACCATCGCTGATTCGCCTGAGCGAGAGAAGAAGACAGAACGTCATACGTCTGTCTCCTTGTATTACCCGTTGCCCGACGTTCCGAGCACACACGTATTCGGATGCACATATGGAGCGATGTCTTTCACTATGTTATCAAACGACCGAAGTCTCTGCGTTTTAAGCCTGTTCATTTAAACACAAATTCTCGCATTACATTATCAGCTGCTTGCAATATCCGACAGCGACATACGACGTAGAATCAGAGCTGGGAAATCTTGCCCGGGCGCACTGGCGTTTTACTCCTTCCACTTCTCATACCGAGATATTTCTGTTTGTCTGTGTGACTACGTTCCCTCGGCCGAGTTCGGCGCACCGAGCGAGGGAATGACATTCTCTCTCTCGCTCGGTGCGCCGAACTCGGCCGAGCGCGCGTAGTCACACGGACGGACAGAAGCTTCTCTGTGTGAGAAGTGGAAGAAGTAAAACGCCAGTGCGCCCGGGCACGATTTCCCAGCTCTGATTCTACGTCGTATGTCGCTGTCGGATATTGCAAGCAGCTGATAATGTAATGCGAGAATTTGTGTTTAAATGAACAGGCTTAAAACGCAGAGACTTCGGTCGTTTGATAACATAGTGAAAGACATCGCTCCATATGTGCATCCGAATACGTGTGTGCTCGGAACGTCGGGCAACGGGTAATACAAGGAGACAGACGTATGACGTTCTGTCTTCTTCTCTCGCTCAGGCGAATCAGCGATGGTCACGGTGTGATACCAAACAGAAGACGCGGCCCGTACACTGTTTAATATTTGAGAGTCTAATTTAAATCAGTTTCTTGACTTCAATAATATTTAGTTACTTTTAATTATCATGTGTATCGAAATTTACTATTTTAACACAAAACATTGTGTTTAAGTTAAATTATTTAACTCCATTATCTTACTTATCTTAGTTAAATTAACGACATATTTAGTAGGAGCAGTGGCAACTTATAGGAATAGTTAAAATACTCAAATAGGAATAGTTAATACTTATAGGAATAGTTAAATTACTCAAATATATTAATTTGACATTACGGATTTAACAGTGCACATACACAAGAAGCAGCCATGCATGCGCGTACATTATACATGTATGTTGACAGTTCAAGCGCTAAGCGTACTTGGCTCTTCTTTCTGTACATAGAAGCCGCGTGCCCAGCATCGCTGCCGTGACGGTCCCTGTGAAAAGAATAACGCGTGCACGAGAGAAAGAGATGGGACGTCATATATCTATCTCCTTCTGTTACTCGTCGCCCGACGTTCAGAGCGCACACGTACACGGACGCATATACGGAGCTTTCCATTTCCATATGCTAGCGAACGGCCCACCTCTTTGGCCTATGAAATTGACCCGCGAGCAATCGTCCATTTTCTTCGCCGGCCGCGGCGAGCCGTATGTCCCGCCCGTCGCGTCGCGCGCTCTAATTTGTCCAACTAATTTTATTAATATCTCGAAATTTTACGTGGTTGTTTGAAAAATGACCTCTACAATTTTTGTTCAGTTTTATCTGTTCTACTTATATTTTTCTTTTGGCATGCCTTATGCGGGACACCCTGTATATGGCGCGGAATATATTTGTGCTTTAATGGGTATTAACGCACATCGTTTATTTTCTGATTGATATGCCCGATTTTCATAAAACTTGGTACTTTATGGTTATTGCGGAATACGAAATTGACATCAAAATTCCAAAATTCAAAATGGCGGATCCAATATGGCGGATGAAAGTGCTAAAGATGATCCGATTGTGCTGAAATTTGGTACTAAAGATTTTTGGTGTCGATGAATACGAATTTAAAGTCAACATTCCAAAATTCTAAATGACGGATCATTTATTCGGAAAATAACAACTTGGTCGATTTTATTAAAATGAAAATCTGAAATGTCTCTCTAATATTTATAACTACAAAACTCTAATATTTATAACTACAAAACTCTTATCCATTGTCAAAGTTCTTGAATTTTAATATATTTTATATGGTTTTATATGACTATATGATTTTTTATGATTTTATATGATTGGGTATAAGCTTTCATAATAAAAAGATTTTGATTTTTTATTCATCATATTGAGCCTATTACTTTGAATTTGAATATTTTAACTTCAAATTTGTTCATTGACCCAAAACTTTTTAAATATCGGATTTTATAACAATTTAATTTTCATTCTTTTCATCACCATATTGAATCCGCAACTTTGAAATCAAATAGTTAAACATTAAATTCGTGTTTAATGAACCGAAAAATTCTTCAATATCGGATTTTATAAAAATCATATTTTTATATCTTTGCCTCTATTAGACCCGCCATTTCAAATTTTATAGTTCTGACCTCAAAATTGTATTCAACGATCCCAAAAACCTCTATATGTCAAGTTTTAAAAAAATTCTCCGGCTTTTTTTCTACCCACAGGGGCACGAACGGTGGAACTGAACGTGCTGTCGAAGGGGTTAAGTCTAATCTTCCAGTTTTTAGTCCATTGAAAAAACTGGTTACCAGCTTCCTGGAGTTTATTATTCATTTCTTCTGTAGTCGAACCCTTCGCCAACAAAGCAGTATCGTCCACAAAAGTGGCAACTGTCACACTTCCCATTCGCGGAAAATCACTCGTGTACAGCAAGCAGAGAATAGGATCCAGAAAACTTCCTTGAGATACTTCTGCATTCACTTCTCTCAATTCCGAGTACTCCTCCTCATATTTTATTTTAAATAATCTGTCCGATATATACGAAGTTAGTAGTATATTGCTTCGGTAGTATTTTATTTAACTTGCACACTAGCCCCGTAACTTACACCTCTCACATCAGACCTTATCAAAGGCCTAAACCACGTCTAGGAAGACCGCAGAGCAGATTTGTTTTTCTTTCAATGTCTTTTCTATGATATCAGTTATTCGATGAATTTGATCCATTGTAGAATGCTTTTGTCTAAATCCGAATTAACGGTTCTGTATTATATTTTTTATTTCAATTTTTTTAGGAACAATTTCTCAAATAGTTTTGATATAATAGGCAACAACGATATAGATCTATACGATTTGGCCTTATTTGATGGTTTACCTGGTTTTTGTATCATAATAACTTTGATTTTTTAGGCTTTTGCGATGTTCATGCATATTAGATTTGGTTTCCGGGTTTGAACCGCGTAGATTCATCTTTGTTTGATTCCGACGTTTCGCAAACATTTCAGTCCGCTTCATCAGGGAAGAACGAGCCGATGCCGAGTTTTTCTTGAGAGATCTTCCTTTATATAGTAGTTGGCATAGGGGGAAAGGAGGAGAGGAGACAGGAAAGTGGGGGGATAATGTTGGCAGGTGGATAATGTTGGGAAATTTGTTGTCTGTCATGTTTTGGAGCATGGTGAGCGCACGTATAAAGGAATATCAAAGCGCAATCTGAAAAATGTAACACTAGTCAGTATTAGCGGAACACAATCTAAAAAACGAACACAAAATCCTGTTCAACGAAATAACAGTACTGGTCACAACCAACAATTACTTCCCTAGGAAATACAGGGAATCCTTGGAAATTCAAAAGCATCTCAACAATCTCAACAGGAGTAATGGACAAAAAATCAGTCCAATCTGACAATCCGTCTTCCCGATTTCTAAAACATGACAGACAAGAAATTTCCCGCCGCCATCCCCCTGCCAACCCCCTCCCACTTCCTGTCTCCTCCTTCCTCTCCCCCTGTATCAACTACTATATAAAGGAAGATCTCTCAGGAGCAACTCGGCATCCGGTCGTTCCTCCTTAATAAAGCGGACTGAAATGTTCGCGGAACGTCGTAATCAAATAAAGATGAATCCACGCGGCTCAAATCCGGAACCATATTTAATATCATAATAATTTTAGCAACTTTCCATACATTTGGAACATATTTTAGTCTAAAAGCCGCGTTTATCTGATATGTTAACATAATTAAACTTTCCTAGGCATTTGTTTTAAAACCTCACTTGTAATAAAGTCAAACCCCGCTTTTTCAGGATTTAAGTTAGTCACGATTTCATTTTGTATTTCTTTCGGAATAACCAATTTAATTTCTTCTTCTATAAAGTTTTCCATTTCTTCGACAACCAAATTAGTATGAATGTCGTTGGGCTTAAATATTTTAGCGAATACTTCAGCTTTTTATTTATTACTCTTTCCCTACGTTCCATCTTTTTTTCTTATTGGTTGTGATTGGATAGTCGGCCTTTTAAGCGTTTTCGTTGCTTTCCACAATGAATATTCCGTTTCATCCGCTTCTAACTTCATTATGTAGTTATTAATTGATTCTTCTTTTAGCTTTTGTAATTCTCTTTTCAGCCGTTGTTTTTTGTTATTAAAGATATTTTTGTCAACAGAATCTCTTGTTTATTGCCATTTCCTTCTGGCTCTTCTCTTGTCCTTAACTAGCTCTCTTACCTCTTTAGGGTAATTGATGCCTACTGTTTTAGATATATTCTTTAGTGCTGCTCCAAGCTGCTCTTTGAACAACACTAGAGAATTTTTTGGTTTCAATTTCTAGTTGCAATTTAGTTTTTAGCGATATTTTTAGTTCAATTTTATTTTGAAGTTCAGCTCTAAAGCTTACCCAATCGGTTGTTTTGTTAGTTAGCGTCGGTCTACTTTTCTTTTTAATAATTCTCTCATTCAAAGTTAAGATTACTGCAGAGTGGTCCGAGTCCAACTCAAAGCTTTCCTCTACATACAAAAAAATTTGGTAATACCCTTTTTATTATGAAAAAATCTAGTAGATTAGGTATTTTACTTGTGTCAGCGGGCCAGTGCGTCGGTTTTCTAGTGAAATGATAGTTACACCTCATTTCTCTTATGGCTTCTCTCAATGTTTTACCTTTTGTCGTTGTCAGCCTGGATCCCCAGTCTACATTTTTTGTATTGTAGTTCCCTTTTAAAATGAACCTTGTCCCAATGTATTGTAGAATTTTTTTATAATATAACTTTTTAAGATTATATTTCGGCGAGCAATATACAGCACCAACTATTAATATTTGTTTAGTATACTTAACACCTACTATTGTAAGCTGTATTTCTGCATTTTGTATATGTCGCTCCTCATAATGATTAATGTTATTCTTAATTGCGACAGCACTTCCGCCTTTGGTTTGGTTATCCGGATATGCCGGATTTGGTAGATTTTATATCCACTGCATTTTAAGTAAATCCGGTTTGTCGAGTGTGTTTCTAATGAGACACACATCAATATTTTATATAAGATTATTAAGATAATTTTATTTAAGAAATAAAATTCTATTTCTTTTCTTTTATTTTGGATGCCGCGTGACGTGGCTCGCGAATGTTCCCCAGGCCGGCTGCGAGCTTTCTTTCGCGGCTCGACGCTTACGCATAGATTCCGCCCAGGCGGTTATTTCCACGACTACTTCGTTCTTTAGTATTGGATGCCAGGTGCGGAAACGGTTACCGGGGAGTCGGATTAGCAGAGACCGCCGATGAACGATCAGTGATGAACCACCCGGTACGGGCGCGACTAGCTCGTTGAGAGCGTTCGTCCGCGGAGGCTAGGATCTCGGAGGGTAAGCGATTACATGAACTCATGTTCCTGGTATATACAACGATTTGTTCGAACTATTTTACAATTACGCTACACTCACGACAAACGCAAAACACTCAAAATGCGCACGACTATTTACAATACGCGATATACGCAACTACTTTCGAACGGCGTGTCCGTCGTTACTCACATTATTCGCGAAAGTCTTTCGGAGGCGCACCGCGATGTACCAGCTTACGCGCTTAGAGCTCTTTACGGACTTGATAGGCCTTTAGTCGCCTTGGGATAGAGTCTGCCAGACCATGGATCTCGTTTTCGTGTCGTCGTCCTCCTGGCCTCCCGCGATCCTTTCGTTCTTCCTGCGGCCGCCCTCATTGGCGTAGCCCTCGTGTTCCCGCTGCAGCACTCACTCGCCACCACGGATTGTTCGGCTCGCGACTTCGCGGTTCGGCGTTACCCGCTTGACGTCCGCTGACTACGCGGAGGCATCCTGATTGCTCCAGGAGTGCTCGTCGCGACGGTATCGGTAACTATCGGACTTCGCTTAGGAAAGGCTAATTGCTCAGGCCGAAGACTCGCAAAGAAGAGAGCTCTCCCGTACAGCCTTGGCCTATTTATTATTTGTCTTCACGGTTTGTCTCTTCCCACGGGGATCTATTTCGTTGCCGGCTCTCCGGGAGGAGGAGCGCTTTCAGCCGCTCCCTCTCCAACCGTGGTCCTTGTGACGGGATTCAAACGCCACCACGTCACAGCCGTTCGCATTCCATGTTGCTATTCTTAGATCGCATTTATCCATTACTTTAACTTTACAGCTACTGCTCTCTTTTCTTTGGCTTCCAATCTATCTAGTCTTTCTGTGAATTTATTTATCATATTTAACATATTTTGCATCATTTGCAATAATGATTGCTCCTCGTTTTGTATTTATTCAAGTTGGTTTTCCTGTATAGTTTGTGCGTATGATACTCCTTCAGTAACTTTTTTTTGGAAATAAATGTTCTCTGCTAAGTATTTTGCATTTTTTTAGGATTTTCCAATTGATCTCTTCTTTTTTGCAGTTCTCTTGCAACTAAGCATCCATGATAACTAAGCTAGCATGATAGCTAGCAGGATGATTCTTACCAAATGCTAAAGCACTTTAGCGCCGCACTTCTTGATTTGTTACAATCAACCGTCAGGCGTTTGTTTACACATTTAGCACAGTTTTTCTCCATTGGCAATATCTTTGAGTATGCCCATATCGTTGATATCTTTTACGCTATGGAATTCGTTTATTTTTTCTAAGTGCTTCGATTTTAACTCTTATGTGGCATAGGTATTATATTTAATAAATTTTTTTTCTTCCGAGTTCTGAAAGATTAATATGAACAGCGGGAGTGGTGTTTTAATGTCCCCCCAATTTTCCTTGGTTTTCTTGATTTTATTTGTTACCTCAAGTATTTTATAACTTTTATTTAATAATTCATTATTTATGTCTTCCGACTTGCATGAGGGGTGGAGATTCCTAACCATAACTTTTTAGATCTTGTTTGTTTGTTCTCATAAAAGTGCTGTTCTCATGCAATTTTAACATCATTCAAGAGTTTGGTTAAATCTCTATAATCTGTTTCCGTATTAACGTTTATTTTTAACTGTTCATTGTTCATTTGATTGGTTTTAAATTTGATATTTCTTGCTTGTAATACTTGATTCATTCCAGTATAATTATTTACGTTGCTTAAGATTACTGGCGGCGGATTATGCCTTTTGCCAGTTTCTGTATTTCAGACAGTTTTAGGTTTAGTATGCGATTTCTTTCACAGATGATGTCGTGATTTTCCTTTTTTTTATTTTTAGTAAATAACCATGCAATTTTCCTAGCCACTATTTGCTCTTTGACTCTTCGTCCGACTTAGTTGGGCTATATTTTCTATTAGGTTGTAATGTACCAATTATCCTCTTTAATTCTTGGATTTCTTCGTGAGCTGCTTTAAAGTGAGATTCCAAAACTTTTATTTTCTCTACCTCATACAGCATCTCTCATTTTTATTCCTTTTTTGCAAGTGGTTTCATGTTATCTTGCCTGTTTTGCTCAATTTAAATAACGGTTGCCTCCCTCCTCCAGAATCCTTGGGGTCAGCCTCCGTAGAGGGTGGATTTTCCAGATCCATGACTGGATTGCCACATGGGGTGCATTCCGCATTTGATTTTTCCATTGTTCATAATTAACTAGTGCCAGGTCCACTCCGTGCATTTTATTTTCTCGGCTAAGGATGACACCGGTGGGCATTTCCCAACCCGCTACCTAGGCAGACGCCCGATGGGGGGTCTGGTAACCCCACACGTATTTCAAAATAAATATCATTAAAAATAATTACTAAACTATAGTAGATATGATAAAAAGACTTACTTCAATGTTTCTTATATGATTTTTTACATCTGGTAGTGTAAAAAGAAAAATATTTGTTGTTATTTGCTAAAGATATTTCAATATTATTTAGATTTTTCAAATAGAATATTATTTTCTTGTTTCAACAATATCAAAGCAGGGAAAAACTAAAAAAACATTGAATTGAATTCAATAATATCATACAATAATGTCATACAGATAATTTTAAAACAATCTAATATTAAAAGAGGAATTGTTGTTAAAATTGGTAATAACTAAGATTTTTGTTATTTTACGTATTTTATTTATAGGATACGTTCAACATTTTTATCTTTATATACTTTTTAGATACTTTGTAATTTTTTGAGAAACAAACGATTAATTTCAAGAATAAATATTTATCTCTACACGCTCGTATTATAAGTGCAGTTTGATAAGTGATATTTCTTAAAAATTCTCAAAAGAAGTAGTATAATACTATAAAATTTAGAGATCCTACTAACCAACATATTTTATTGGTCAACTATGTCTAAAATGTACAGGATATCCATTTAAAATGACCTACTAAAATATCTTTTTAGGAACTCGTTTTTGAAGAAAATGTCTAGACAAAAGTTGTAGGATTTAAAGGGGGCCATCCATTGATGGCTTTGACTTTGATCTTAGCGGCCATTGTCAAGGTCACGTTGATTATTTTAAATGGAAACCCCTATTTTTATTGCATATTCTTGTAGCTTCTCTCGACTCTCTTAGTTTTCCAAAATACTATAATAACGTATTTTATCACTAAATACTTTTTGAATAATGAAATTTGAAAGTTACAGTACCGCTAGCATTAGCATTACCCAAGGTATACTTAATGAAATACGTTATTATAGTGTTTTGGAAAGCTCTCGAAAGCTACAAGAGTATACAATCAAAAATAGGGATATAGTAAAAATAGGGTATATATTCCTATATAGGAAATATAAGTATACAGGGTGAATATTATATACCGGAACACCTGAATATCTCGAAAACAAAGCGTTGTATAAAAAAATGTTAAATACAAAAGTTGTAGGGTTTAAAAAGATCTATTTTATGATATTAGCAGTTTGACCTTGAGTTGCGTCATAAAGATCAGGTCAAGGTCACAATGATGTTTTTAAATGGATACCCCCATTTTTTATTGTATATTCTTGTAGCTTATCTCGAGAGCTTTCCAAAACACTATACTTAAGTATTTTTTCGTTAAGTACTTTTCGAGTTAAGAGGCTTCAAAGTTACGCTCTTTAGCATTAGCGCGCGGCCGATTAAGGCAAGAGGAAAATCATATCCGGCCGATTAAGGTAAGCTAAGGCAGAGAAAAACGTAAACACAAGCGCGGTAAACGAGAGCTGCCCTTGCGTTTACGTTTTTTAGGCCATCAGCCTTACGCTATTTACTATTAATACGAGCGCGCGTTCGTGCTCGTCACTACGGTATCCACGCGCGCTAATGCTAAAGAGCGTAACTTTGAAGCCTCTTAACTCGAAAAGTACTTAACGAAAAAATACTTAAGTATAGTGTTTTGGAAAGCTCTCGAGATAAGCTACAAGAATATACAATAAAAAATGGGGGTATCCATTTAAAAACATCATTGTGACCTTGACCTGATCTTTATGACGCAACTTAAGGTCAAACTGCTAATATCATAAAATAGATCTTTTTGAACCCTACAACTTTTGTATTTTGTAACATTTTTTTATACAACGCTTTGTTTTCGAGATATTCAGGTGTTCCGGTATATAATATTCACCCTGTATAAATAATAAATAATAATAAATATATAAATAGGGGTTTATTTAAAAAAATCAACGTGACCTTAAAATAACCTTGACAATGGCCACTAAGGTCAAAGTCAAGATCACCAATAATATACGTAAATTTTATATATATATATATATATAATATATATATATATATATGTATATATATATATATATATATATATATATGTGTATATATATACACAATAATAATTTTACCAAATATACCAATTTTATACGTAAATTGAATAAGATGAAGAGATCAATTTCAAAGTCATTTTTTTCGGAGTTTTCACGGCCATTGATGATTTTTGCATATAAATATATATTTCTTTCATTGCATCGTTAGCTGATGTTAAAATACGTTTAGATATGTGTGACATCACCTTTGAATTGACCTTTGACTCTGAAAATTAAAATGAAACTAGTCAAGGTTGCTATAGACCTGGAAAACCGCGAAAAATCATGGAATTTAAATTTGTCATGGAAAATCGGAATATGTCAGGGGAAAATATAAAATAATCTGGAATTTTGGTCTTTCCTTATAATTCTTTGAAATTAAGGTAACCCTCTCTGGGATACTATTTCGTACATGACAACTGTCGAATCGGTAGACGTCGCACAGCTTTTTTATACTATAGAAATGTTACACAACGGTGCCTACCGATCCGACAGTTGTCAGTAAGCGTGTACAGAATAGTACTCCTGACTTATAAGAGAAGAATTCTCAATCTCTAAATACTTACTAAATACCTATTAAATTTCACTAAAGGTTACTAAATTTCTAAAGGTCACTGGGGATTTTATTAATATGTCAAGTTCTTTTTTTAATTTTAAAATTAAAACTTTATAGACATAGTAGGAATTCAAATGTTATTTCAACGAGAAATAAGATTTTCTTAGTTTATAATGAATATGTATACATCTATGCTAGTCTATACATCATGATGTTAACAAAATAACTAAAATTATATTTTACTCAACGTTTTTTCATTTAATTATTCTTTTCCGTCTCATAACTACATTCTTTTTTCCAATACTAATATAATTTTTGTTAGCCTAAATGTAATTTTCAAGAATATATGTTAGAACTATTATGTTACTAAACTAAATTTGTATTGCTTTTAATAACATAAACTACTTTCTCTGTAATCCCTGTTATCAAACGTTAAAATTGAAGATTATATATTGATCATGGAAAATTCTCCATTGTCGTCTGGAAAGCATGAAAAAGTCAGGGAATTTCAAGATTGATTTTCTGTAGCAACTCTGCTAGTGCTATCGCATTACGAATGACTTCTGAAAGCTTTAAGACTTGATCATTTACAAGCAATTTATCAGTTCATTGATCTATCGTTTGTGATAAGTTACTCAAAGCAAGAGAAAATTGAAGGAGATATTTGGGTGAGCTGGTTTAGGTGAGACACCTTGTATACAGGGTGTCTCATTTTAAAGGATGCACCCTGACAATTCTTCAGCCAAGCACATTCAGCAAAAATATATCAGACAAAAGTTATATAATTTGATGGAAGTCATAAGAAGATACCATTGATTTGACCTTGCATGGCGCCGCCAACGTCAGGTAGAGATCAATACTTTATTAAATAGAAACATGTATTTTTTATTACGGAATTTTATTCTAAGTAAAGAAACAAACAATTTTTGTTTGAAATTATTTTTTGTACGACCTCTATTTTCTAAGATATTTACTATATCTAAAAAATTATTGGTTGCAATAATTTTTTTACTCGAATTCTATCAACTTTATCGAAAAATAACAAGAGACAAAAATTTTCTATTTTCTTTTCGCAGAACTCTGAAAATTTTTTAAGAATTTTTTAATTATCTTTTTAGTACTGCATTTTCTTACATTTTCTTGAAATATTAAAAAGTTAAATAAAAATTTTCTTGAAATACTAAAAAGTTAAATAAAAAATTCTAAATAAATACTGAATAAGTAATAAAAATTCTATGTAAGTTTATATATATATATACAGGGTGTTCAAAAAGTCCCGGACCGGTGAAATATCTCGAAAACTAAGCATTTTAGAAAAAAATGTTTCAGATAAAAGTTGTGGCGTTTAAAAAGATGTATTTACTGATCACATCAGTTTGAC